>NC_056745.1:1169954643-1170159643 GCF_019279795.1 Protopterus annectens
GATGGGTTGGTCCGTAAGGATACCCTATCCTTATGAAACAAAAGATATGGTGATCAACTGCAGAGTGCATGAAGCTCTGAGACCCTTCTAGCCGAAGTAATGGCTACCAGAAAGAGTGTCTTACAGGATAGCAATTTCATTGAACAGGAAGCTGCAGGTTCAAAAGGGGGAAGAATCAAAGATGTGAGAACTAAATTAAGGTCCCAAGAAGGAGGAGGATTTCTTATAGGAGGCTTGAGAAGAAAAACTCCCTTCAAGAAAGCTTTGCAAAGCTTGTGAGACATGATGGCAGAATCCGAGATGCCCACATGAAAGTTAGATATAGCTGCCAATTGAACCTTAAGAGTAGATGGAGACGAACCTGCATGGAATAGTTCGGCTAAGAAATCAAGGACCATTTGAATGGGAGCAGTGAAAGGATCTATGTCCCTTCCTTGAGCCCAATAGGAGAAATGTTTCCACTTACTAAGATAAATCTTCCGGGTGGAAGATTTATGGGAAGCTATTAAGATATTTCGAACTGAGTGAGATATTTGAGGAAGCCTGGCTAAGGTTGGAATTGGAGGAACCAAGCAGTGAGGTTCAGAGAGGGGAGGGAGCGATGTAACTGACCCGACTGATGGATCAAAAGATCTGGAACTAGGTCCAGATGCCAGGGCTGCTCCAACAGAAAATGGTGTAGAAAAGGGAACCAAACCTGTCGAGGCCAGTAAGGGGCAATGAGGATCAATGAGGCCTTCTGAGCGATAGCTTTCTGTATCACTTGAGAAATTAGTGGGAAGGGAGGAAATGCATACAGAAGTCCCCGGGGCCAAACTTGGACTAGAGCGTCCCTGCTGGGATGGCCTGGTAGAGGAAAGAGGGTGAAATAATCTTTGCACTTGCTGTTTTGGGGAGTAGCAAAAAGGTCGCAGCAAGGCTGGCCCCACTTCAGAAAAATTTTCTCCAAGATTGAATTTTTCAGAGACCACTCGTGAGGCATGAGAATAGCTCTGCTCAATTTGTCCGCAATGAGATTGGACTTTCCGGGGATGTGCATTGCTATCAGAAACCGCTGAGAAGAAATCGCCCATTGCCACAGTCTGAGTGCTTCTCGACATAGGGGGTAGGACCTGGTTCCGCCTTGTTTGTTGATATACCACACTACAGACATGTTGTCCATCTGAATTGCTATCGTTCCCAAAGGAAGAGAGTCTTGAAGGGCTTGCAACGCTAAAAACACTGCTCTCATCTCTAGAACATTTATATGCAAGTGGTGTTCGTCTGGTTGCCATATGCCCTGGACTGTTCTGCCCTGATAATGCCCCCCCCACCCGATCAGGGAGGCGTCCGTTGTCAGAGTAGCAACCGGAGGGGGAGGGACAAATGGTCTTCCTAGGAAGAGCTGGGGGGAAGAAATCCACCAAAGAAGATGATTCCTGCATGCTTGCGTTATCACAATGGTGTGGGACATCGGAAGTTGTTGGTATGACCATTGTGTGAAGAGCATCCATTGTAAGATTCTCATGTGACATCTGGCTAATAGAAGTAGAGGGATAGCAGCCGCCATAATCCCCAGTACTTTTAGGACTAATCTGACTTTGATTCTGTTGCTGTGGAAAAGAAGGGAGACTAGTTTGTGTATGTCTGCTATCCTTTGGTCTGTGAGTCTCGCAGACATGTTGACTGTGTCTAGATTTGCGCCTATGAAGGTAAAAGCACGACAAGGCGACAAAACAGACTTTTCGCAATTTATTGAGATACCTAGCTTTCGAAATATGCGAAAAGTGTAGTCTCTGGCAAGTAGTAGAAGATGCTTGGTGGGAGCTGTAAGGAGCCAGTCGTCTAAGTATGGAAACACCTGGAATCCTTGACGTCTCAGGTGAGAGGCCACCACTGCCATGCATTTGGTAAACACCCGGGGGGCTGTGGTGAGTCCAAAGGGCAGGGCTCTGAATTGAAAGTGACTGGTTCCCAGCCTGAAGCGGAGGAATCTCCTGGAGCGTCTGTTCATTTTTATATGATAGTACGCATCCTGGAGGTCTATACAGCACATCCAGTTTTCCTTTCCCAATAGGGGTAGGATGGATTGCAACGTGACCATCCGAAATCTTGTTTTCTTGACAGACTTGTTCAAGATGCTGAGATCCAAAATGGGTCTCCAGTCCCCTGTTTTCTTTGGAACCAAAAAGAATTTGGAGTAGATTCCGGATCCTTGCTGGTCTGCTGGCACTGGCTGAATGGCTCTTTTTGCAAGCAACTTTGATATTTCTAACGTTGCTTGATCCCTTTGAGTGGGTGGAACATCTGGAAGGGATTTTTTTGATTGATTTGGAATGCGAAAGAACGGAATGGAATAGCCTTCGGAAATGATGGACTGTACCCACTTGTCTTGAGTTAGGGATCGCCAGGCTTCTGGGTACAGTGATAATCTTCCCCGACTGCCTCTGTAGGTGGACAGTCGGGCAACACCTCAGGGATGCTGGAAGGGCTTATCGGAAAAGGTTTCTCGATTGCCCTGGTTCTGCGGACCCCCCCCCTGCCTCTAGGGCGATGTCTACCATTATTGTTCCCCCCTCTGCCTCTAGAGGGGAACCGACTCTATGCGTCAGGCAAAGCCCCTTGAGATTGCTTGCGGAACCACATTTTTCCACTTTTCTGGCCTTTGGGGTAAGGCCTAGAAGGAGTAGAAAAACGGACTCCGACGGCAGAAAGAGTTTTGCCATCAGTCTCGCACCTTGTCAAGGTTTCTTTCACTTGAGGACCAAAAAGGGACGATCCATCAAACGGGGAATTAGTGAAAGACGTCTTAAATGGGTCCGCAAAATTGCATAGCCGCATCCAGGCATGCCGGCGTAAGGCCAAACCTGTCCCTGCTGCTCTGCTCGCTCCATCAGCCGCATATGAAAGGAGGCGCATGGAGGAGTTAGCTATAGAATTTAGGGTAGCCAGCTGAGCGTTCATCTTGTCCTGAAAACCCGCATCTGTAGGATCATTTAACATCTCACTCTCTTCCTTGATCAAGTCTCTTTGAAGATGAGTGAAATGACAGAGGTAGTTCAGCGAACGCATAGAAAAGGTCGCTGACGAAAACATCCGCTTCCCGTACCTGTCCATAGACCTAGATTCCTTGTTAGGGGGATGGACAGGCACTGAAGGATCAGCTAGTTCCTTCTTAGTGGCAGCAGCTACCACCATAGCATCCACAGAAACTCCCTTAGTCAGAAATTGCTTGTCTGCTGGTGCTATAATAAACTTTGAAGGTCTCCTGGGGGTGGGGTGCACAGAGTCAGGAGCCGTCCAAGTCTTTGCTACCACCTGCATAAGGGGTCAAAGGGGGGGGACACCCAGGAGGTGGAAGGGCGAGAGCCGAACGCCTCAAGATACACAGATTCATCCTCCGAAGGGTTAAGGACTGGCCAATTTCCCCTCTGTTTCAAGATCTCCAGAATGTCTGCAAAGGAGACATCTTCAGAAGGGGAACGGGGGGAACCCTCAGAATCCTCTAAATCCGTGTCAGAGGTGACAGACTCAGGTGAGTCTATGTGCTTCCTCTTGCACTTTCTCTTCCTAGGGGGCTCCCCTGCCAATTCAGGAGAGGCCTCGGAAGAGGATGAGATCCCCACAGGGGATTCTTGAGGAGCTGGCTCTCTGCGGTCTGGGATGAGGGAGTGAGTAGACATTACCTGAGGCACCGAAGAGGGAGGGACGGACGGAGCCGACTGTGAGTTGAACCGGGTTCCAACACACTCCGCATGACCTCGAAAGCACCCCTGTCAGGCAGAGCCAGAGGTCCCCGCTCCAAAAAGCTGAAAACCTCCCTCGGCACCGACAGTGATGGCTCCGAGGCCGATGTCGGAGCCAAACTCACCAGCGCCGAAGCGCCGAGAGGGAGAGCGGGGTCGAACAAGGGTCCGATGCCACTCACCCCCCCGGAGCCGATGAGGGAAGTCCGGCGGCGCCGAGATTCTTCCAAGGAAGAAATCGGAGCCGACGACGGCGCCGAAGACAACTGTATCGGCTCCAACGCTACTACAGTCTCGGGTCCGAAACGCCCCGGCTCCGAACTCAAAGGAGTCGGAGGAGGAACATTTTGAGGAATAGGATTAAGCATCGACTGATGAGTCGGGCTCTGAAGCATTTGGGCCAGTGCCTCAGACTTAAGAAGTCGACTCACTACCCTCTGAAGGTCATGGTCAGACAGTCTCGATGACCTAGAGGAGTGAGATCTATGGCTCCGTTCAGACAGCAAGGGAGATGCTGGAGCCGAATGAACGGAGCCAAGGGACGGTGACCTAGACCTCTTCCTAGATGTCGGTTCCGATAGTCTTATCGGAGCTGACTCAGAGATTTCTAATACCTCGGCTCCAGCCGGAGCCGAGGAACCACAGAAATAAGACCTCGTTTCTGATCGGCTCCAGCCGGAGCCGATGTAGTAGCAGACTTCGACGCCTTAGGTGTCGACTCAGATGCTGGAGTCGAAGACCTAGAAGCCTTAGAGGGTTTGCCCGAAGAAACAGTCGGGGGACCCTCAGGTTTAAGCAAGCCCTGTAAGATGAGCTTATTTTTTCTTTCCTGCAGGACTCTAGGGCTGAAGCCATGGCATACAGCACAAGAGTCCTGCAGGTGTAAAGGTCCCAGGCAGTACACACAAGAAGTGTGACCGTCTGTCAGAGACATTTTCTGACAGCACGAGTCACACTTCTTGAAGCCTGAGACCTTCGAATCCTTAGACATTTTAAGGAACAAGTGTAATCACACACAAGCACAAACACACCGATTACACTATACACTAAAATAAAACTAATTTAAACTAAATAAATTTAGTTAGATAGTTATAAATTTATAACAGTCCCTACAAAAAACACATACACTCCAAGGGGGAATGGAGGGCCCGAAGGCCTAAGGGAAGAACATATAAGTTCTTGTGGTAAAAAGGGCGAAGAGCAAGGAGGAAGGGATAAAAATCCTTTAAAATTAAGGGGATACTGACAAAAAACTAATTTAAAAGTGATTTAGTTAAACTTTTAAACTATTTTCTACACTAACCTGAAGCCGGTTGAAGCAACACACCTCGATCGCTGTAGCGGCAAACGAGATCTGGGGTATTACCGCCTAGCATTGTGGGATATAAGGGGAGCCTCGAGCCGGTGGAACCAACTCTCGAGCTTTTAGAGTGGCCGAGTTGGAGCCGAGGTCGGCTCCAAACCCATCCAGCAAGAATGAAGGCGAGATGGACAACTTAACATCTTCTTGTTACAGTACTGACTTCTTGGGATGATTCCCAGAGCTAGTGAACAAAAGGGTGGCAGATGCATAGAGGGCAGCAGAGGCCAGCAGTCTCTGCAAGACGGCTGTGGCAGAGCAAGCAATGGCTCTGCCAATAATGTCTAGGTTGTAGTGTTTGGCAAAGGTATGCACAAATAACTAAGTAACTGCTTCCATAAAGGACTGTGTTATTGTACTATGGCCCTGGTGGAATGAGCTCTCAAGTGTGCCAAGGAGTTGTTTCTTAAAAATAATACTGACAAAGTACAACAGTGTGGGTAATCCATGTAGTAACAGTTTGTTGACTAGCTTCAGTTCTTTCCCCTTGGCAAAAGATACAAAAAGTTAATAAGAGTTTCTGAACTGCTGGCTACATTTTCTGAATTATTTTTTCCTGTCCAAGTAAAATGTCAACTGCCTGTATACATCTAGGGAGGAAAAGATTCTCCCCACTTGTGTTGCACTGAAGGAAAACAAAGAATTACATAATTTATAGACAGTTCTGTAACCACTTTTGGTATTATGGAGGCGTTGGTCTGCAAGTTGACTCTACACTTATGAAACACGAGAAAAGATTCGATGCACATCAGAGCCTGTAATTCTGAATTTATTCAAGCCAAGGTCAGAGTCATCAGAAGAATGGTTTTCTACAACAAGCACCTGACAGGAGAGGAAGCAGCTGGCACAAAAGAGTGTGTGTGTGTGTTAGCTTTTCCAAGATGAAAGCGAGCTCCCAAGGTGGGGAATATTTTTTTTTTTTTACGGTATGGCGTCTTTCATGCAGAGCTCCTTTTATGAACTACTTCACTGGTAAATGTAACAAGGGGATGGCTTTAGTGGCAGGCAAATGGAAACTGCGGAGGCCATGTACATTAACACACAGCATAGTCCTGATCTGATTAGGTCTAACGGATTACGACCAGGGACACATCTTTTTTTTTTTTTTAACCAAGGAACATCTTTATTAAATTATCATGTATGACCTAGGCCATGTTGCATTTATATAAATGAAAATAAACCAATATCAGTTGCAAACATTATACATTCCAAACCATACACCAGGGACACCATGGCTGATGCCAAGTCCTGCCTTCTGTCTTGGCACTGGTGGGAAAACCTTTTCCATTCTGCTAAATAAGAAAATTTCATGTTGGATTTCTGACCTCACTTAAAAGACATATGCCTAGAAGGGGAAGTGCTAAATCATCCATACCGTCAGCAAGTTTGACTGAATTACAGACCCCCTGTGCTGGAAGTGAAGCCCTACATTCTGAGGAATTACAAGTGGTTCCTTCCTTGCTGCATTCTGCAGTTGGGAGAACCACTGCTGCCTTAGCCAAAAGGGTCTCTCAGGATAATTTTTGGCCTTACTTTCCAGATACTGTAATATCCTAGGGATGAGAAGAATAAGACAAAATGCATCAGTTACCAAAAGAGCAGTTTTCCACAATATGTACCTGACAGGAGAAGCAGCAGCAGCTCAAAAAGTGTGTGTGTGTGCGTGTTAGCTTTTCTAACATGAAAGATCCACATACAGAAAGACCAGCCAAGAAGGTGGTGGTATCTGTTGCTTAGGTCTCCTGTCACTACCCTGATGGAATATTTGCTTAACTGTTTTCTAGAGAAGCAAATTCTGATGCAGCCCTCTTATTGGCTGGACTCAAGAACATCTCGGTCTTAAGAATCGATATGCTGGAGTTTGGGGCTAATCTGTTCAAGTTGTCTGTTAGATTGTTGCTCAAAGATGGGATATCTGAGCTCTATGAGTCATCCACACCTCATCTGCTAGTTCCCATACCTGCATGGCTAGTCTGCACAAGACCCAGGTGTGGGTTTCCCCTTGCTTGTTAAAGTATTGTCTTGTTCTGATAAGTAGAAGTCTCTGTTACCAAATATGCTTGAAAACTCTCACGGCTATGATGTCTATCATCATCTCCTTTATGTTGCGCTTTTCCTTCCTGAAATTCTTGCTCAGTCTCCTGCGCACTCAGATTTTCCACACAGATTTCCTAACCAATGTCTGAGGGGTCTGCTGGGATTCTGCCTTGAAGGGCACTTCCTGGTTCAGAGAAACCTGTGCAATCCAGAAGCTCCACCTTTACAAGCTCTGAAAGTGATTAAGTCCTCAACCAAGCATTATTCCTAACCACTGACCCTGTGGCAACTGCTTTGCAAGATGCATCCACTGCAGCAATGCCACATTTCATGGACAGCTAGGCAACTTGAAATCTGAGGTTACACAAATCCAGCATCTCCTTTCCAAGGACAAATTAGTGCCATGGGGGAATCTATGTTGGCTTCCATTCTACAGTCGTCTGCAAACCTGGTGAGCCAGAAGCCCTTGACATTAACCTTAACTCCTGAGAAGTAGATGCCAAACAGAAATGGGCCCTGTACTGAGCCCTGAGGTACTCTTCTGGTGACTGGTCTCTTGGTGGAGGTGGTCTCAAAAATCTTGACTTCTTGGGTCCTGTGAGAGAGGTGGCAATCCAGTGAGTTACGTAGGATGCCTACTTCATGGAGTTTAACAATAACAGAGTGGAGCACTGTACTGAAAGACTCAGCCAGGTCTAGGTAGGTGACACACACTGTTTTCCCCATATCCCCTGCCCTGATATCAATCTCAAAGATGTCTACCAGGTTAAGTAGGAATAACCTTCCTTTGACAAGACTAAACTGGGATGGATCCAGTGTCTGTAGGTTACCAATTTCTTTGGTGATCATTTCCATGACAACTCATTTCACTGCTTTGCATATTAGCAGTATTCAGTAGTTTCCACGTCAACTGAAGGTCCACCCTTGTGAAGAAGAGTAACAGTTGCAGACTCCATTCAAGTGGTACACAGCCTGTTTTGAAGTTGTTGAAAAGTGACTGAAGTGGTCCTAATAGGTCATGTTTCAAGCTATTTAGTAGGCAACCCGGGATATTGTTTGGGCCCACTGAAGCTGTGTTTTTGGCCTCAGCAAGTGCTGCCAAGACCCACTCACTGTTAACAGTTGGGGGGGGGGCGGGTATGCCAGTAGGGAGTGAGGGGGGGAGAGCTGGGGGTGAAGTTAGAGATGAGTTTTTCAGCCAGCAGATTTGCTGTCACTTTGCTTGGTGAAAGTGGCACCATTTAACAGTACACTGTGTGTTAGCTTTAAGGTTTTGGATGTAGTTGTAGAAGGCTTTGTGGTTGTCTTTGACCTCAGAAATCTGCTTTATTGCATTTAATTAATCCTCAGCTTCCTGTTTAGTTTAATCAGACAAAATGCATCAGTTACCAAAAGAGCAGTTTTCCACAACATGTACCTGACAGGAGAAGCAGCAGCAGCTCAAAAAGTATGTGTGTGTGTGTGTTAGCTTTTCTAACATGAAAGATCCACATACAGAAAGACCAGCCAAGTTCTTATGATGATGAGAGATGCTTTTTTCTGAGTTTGGCCATCACTTTTTACCTTTCGTTACATACCCTGTTAAGGTTAGGATTCCAACAGTGTAGTCTGTTTTTGGAGGCTGTTTTGGGCTTACTTCTGGTAGGCAAAGCAACCTTTATGACACCATTTACATGGTTGCAGAGGGACTCTGTGAACAATTCTGCATAGGTTGCTATGAACCTGGGATGTGGATATAGGGTGGCCCCATATCCAGGTATACTGCCTGATCATGGAACCAGTAGCAACTGCCCTGTAAGAGGAATCCACATCATCATAGCCATTATTTTATACTGTGTCTATCTATCTGAGAAGTTTGGGCCACTAAAGACTGCATATGCAGTTCTGACTCAGGAGTTTGTGGCTCTGTGATGGTCGTGCATAAGAACTGTAGCACAGACAGCAAGTATTTGGTCATTTAGGTTTAGTAGTTTACAGCTCTGAAAACTATGTAGGAGTACATATACACTTACTTACCCCACCTGTCCATTGCTAGACTATCTTTATCAATGGGGAGACCATCTGTGCCAGGGAGAACTTTGAAGGCCTGTCCGAGGTTAAGGAAACTCCAGCTGGGCCTACAACATGTTTTTTGTAGAGGTACACGAGTTCATCAGGAACACTGTAGAACCTATCTGGCCTTTATGCACCAGGAGGCTGAGAATCAGGGGCTTAAGAACTGGTCTGAAAGGCATCCAGGTAAGCATCTAGCACTGGGGGAACTGGAGGAGGAGGATCAGGAGTGCCTCTCTAATAAGTTGTAGTATCTCTCTTTTGTGCCTCAGACACCTGTATGGAGTGCCAATCAAAATGTTTCATCATTCCTTGTAAGGTTTCTCCAAGGGAGGCTCCTTCCAAGGGGGGAGTCTGGCAGCGAGTCTCCCTCATATGAGGAAATCTGTTTGGGAGAGAGTAACTGTGATAAGTAGTCGAGAGAAAAATCAAAATCCCTGTCAAGTTCCTCATCAGAGGAAGAAGAAAGTACAGTTGTGTACACTTACTATAAAAGTAGATGTTTGAGTGTATTCACTGTTGCAGTCACCACACTTGGGTTATCTTCCTGCAGGTAGCCCTCAGTCGGCCCGAATACCAGAGTCTTGGGATTTCTGCATCGGATGCCGTCGCTCCTTCCATGACATCAGGGGTATAAAACATGCAGCCGACGCCATGACATCAGTTTTTCTTGCCCCAGATGTCAGAAGCTCCCATAATAGGAAGCAATGACATGGTGTGGAACACCTCCAGTAAAAAGTAAATACTACAGCCATAAGATATGGCCAAAAAAGAGTAAAGGTAGAAAGCATAGAGAAGTCAGGGGGCTGGAGGGAGGGTAATCAGGACTGCAACAGTGAATACACTCTAACATTTACATTTACGGTAAGTGTACACAACTGGCAGCTTTGTACTCCTAGTGCTCTGACGTCAGGGAGCATGACTGAACAGCCGACGCAGAACCCAGACTTTGGGATTCTGGCCGACCGAGGACTGCCTGCCGGCAGGAAGAACCCTACAGTGATGACTGCAACAGTGAAACACGATGAACATCTGTACTATGTTCTTCATGTTTCACTGTTGCAGTCATCACACTTGAGTTGATTCCCAAAGCTGAGGAAGGGTGGAGACAGTCAAGAAGTGTTAGGGCTGGCTAGCAGGCCTTGTAAGACTGCTGTAGCAAACCCAGCTCTGGATTTAGAAAAGATAGGCAAGTGGTAATGTTTGGTGAAGGTGTGTACTGAACTCCAGGTTGCAGCTTCCAGGATGTCCCTGGAAGGGACTATCCTGAGAAATGCTGTAGAGCTTGAGGTAGCCCTAGTGGAATGGGTTCTGATCTCCTGTGGGGTAGGTTTTCCATGGTGTTTGTAGCAGAAATGGATGCAGTCTGCTATCCATTTGGAGATGGTTTGCTTTGAAATGGCCTTGCCCTCTGCCCCTGTAGCAAAGCTGACTAGCAGCTAGTCACATTTTCTGAAAGGTTTAGTCCTGTCAAGGTAGAACCTAAGCTGTCTGTGCACATCCAAGGAGTGCAGGATCCTTTCCCCTTTATACTGAGGATTAGGAAAAAAGGTTGGTAAACGGATGGACTGGTTTAAAGCCACACTGGATACCACCTTGGGCATAAATGATGGGTTAGTCCTGAGGGAAACCCTGTTCGCATGGAAGATAATGAAGGGTCCCACAGCCATAAGGGCCTGTAACTCCGACACTCTTCTTGCTGAAGTGTTGGCTAGAAGTAAGGCTGTTTTCCAAGAGAGGAATTTTAACTCTGCTGCAGCAGCAGGCTCAAAAGGGGGAAGCGTGAGCTTCTCTAGTACAAAGTTAAGGTCCCAGGAAGGAGTGGGAGCTCTTCTCGGGGGTCTTAAATTGTTGGCTCCTCTAAGGACCTGTTTGACCAGAGGGTGAGAGAAGACTTGTGGCTCAGTATTGTAATGAGTTGAGATGGCAGAAGCATGAATCTTAATTCATGAGAAGGATAGGCCTTTGTGGAGCAGCTCTGCTAGATAATCTAGGATTTGATGTCTGGTGGGCACAGCTGTGTCCTTTCCCTGAGACTGGCTCCAAGAACAGTATCTTTTCCACTTTTCTGAATAGGATTTCCTAGTACTAGGGCTCCTGGCCTCAAGGATGACATCCAGCACCTGTTTGCTGAGGGTTGCTGGTGATGTATTCAGGGAATAAGCCAGGCTGCTAGGTTCAGGGTTTGCAGCTGAGGATGCAAAATCTGGCCCTCCTGCTAGGACAGCAAAGAGGGGTTATGATGCAGGTGCCAGGGTGGCACTGTCAGACTGCGTAAAAGTGGGTACCACTGCTGGCGTGGCCAGTCTGGTGCAATAAGGATTGTCCTTGCCTTGCCCTGTTTGATCTTGAGTAGTACTTTTGAGAGGAGGAAAGGCATAGACTGAGAGGTTTTCCCATATAAAGGATAGGGCATCCACTTTTCCATGCTTGGCAGTGGGGAGTTCTGGTGCAAAATTTGCTCAATTGATGGTTTTGGGGGGAAGCAAAGAGGTCCAGCTCTGGTGTCCTCCACCTGTGGATTAGAAGCTTGAATGAGTTGGGCTCCAGTTTTCACTCGTGTGGGTCCATTAGGTTTCTGCTTAAGTCGTCTGGGAGTGAATTTTGTTTGCCTGGCAGGAACTGAGCTTGCAGATGCACTTGGTTGCTCAAGGCTGTGTTCCACAGAGCCATGGCTAACCTGCAGAGCAGGTAGGAATGAGTTCCCCCCCTGCTTGTTTATGCACCACATAACTGTGGTGCTGTCTGTCTTTATCAAGAGTTGTCCTGGAAAAATAAGGTATCTGAAGGCTGTCAGAGCATTCTGTACATCTAACATTTCTTTTGATTGATATGCAGGCGCATTTGTGCTGGGCTCCATTTGCCTTGAATGCATTTGCCTGCCATGTGAGCCCCCCATGCATAGTCTGATGTGTCTGTTGTCAGGGTTTGGGTGGTGGGGGATTGAGTGAAAGGGAGTCCCTTTGTTGTGGTTGCAGGCCTCTGCCCACCAAAGTAACTCTGTCCTTAGGCAAGGAATGATAGGAATCACCGTTTCCAGGTCCTGAGAATGTTGACACCAGAGACTCTGTACCACTGAATTTTCCTCATATGCAGCCTTGCTTATGGAATTAGGAGAATGCATGAGGCCATGAACCCTAGGGCTTGCAGTATTTTTTTTGCAGATAGCTGGGTTTGGGAGGCCAGTAGTTTGAAGTAATTTGTCAGGTAAACCTGCTTTCTGGAGTGAGGAATGCCATCTGGGAAGTTGTGTTCAAGCTTGCTCCCAGGAATACAATTTTTTGCCTGGGTACCAGATGCGATTTATTTTTGTTGATGGTATATCCCAGGGAAGTTAGGAGTCTCTCTACAAATGTCAGGTGCTGAAGTAGCAGTTCCTGACTGTCCGCCTGAATCAGGCAATCGTCCAAGAATGGGCAAATTTGAATGTTTCTCTGCCTGCAGTATGCAATGGCTGGAGCCAGGCACTTTGTGAATACCCTGGGCGCAGTAGATAAGCCAAAGGGAAGTGCAGAGAAAGTGCAGTTGTGTACACTTACCATAAAATGTAGATGTTAGAGTGTATTCACTGTTGCAGTCATCACATTTGGGTTATCTGCTTGCAGTAGCCCTCAGTTGGCCTGATTAACAAAGTCTTGGGCCCTGCGTCAGTTCCGTGATATCAGGTCGACAGGGGTATAAAACATGCAGCCGACGTCATTACATCAGTTTTTCTTGCTCCAGATGTCAGGTGCCCCCCTAATGGGAAGAAATTAAATCTATAAATATACAAGGTTATACCTCCAACAAAAAAGCAAGTACACCAAAAAGCTTTTAAGCATAGTAAAGGAGAGAAGAGGTATTGCCAAAAGAAGTCAGGGGGCTGGAGGGAAGCTAACCAGGACTGCAACAGTGAATACACTCGAACATCTACATTTATAGTAAGTGTACACCAACTGTACTATGTTCTTCGTGTTTCACTGTTGAAGTCATCACATTTGGGTAGATTCCCAAATCTAAGGATGGGAGAAGGAATTTAGATAGCATTAGGACCAGCTATAAGGCCCTGCAAGACTGCAGTGGCAAAGTCAGCTCTGGATTTAGAGAAAATTGGCAAATTGTAATGCTTGATGAAAGTATGTACAGAACTCCAGGTAGCAGCTTCCAGGATGTCCTTGATAGGTATGCCTCTGAGAAAGGCTGTAGAGGTAGATGCAGCCCTGGTTGAGTTGGGTCTGATCCCCTGTGGGATAGGTTTTCCATGGTGCTTACAGCAGAAATTAATGCAATGGCCTATCCATTTGAAAATGGTTTGCTTTGAAATAGCCTTCCCCTCTGTCTCTGCAGCAAATGCCACCAGCATTTGTTCAGATTTCCTTTAGTCCTGTCCAAGTAGAATCTAAGTTGTCTGTGCACATCTAAGGAGTGCAGTATCCGTTCCCCTTTGTTCTGTGGATTAGGAAAGAAGGTTGGCAAATGAATGGACTGATTAAGGGCCACACTGGATACCACCTTTGGCATGAAAGAGGGATTGGTCCTGAGGGACACCCTGTCCGCATGAAAGATGATGAAAGGCTCCACTGCCATGACGGCCTGTAATTCAGATATCCTTCTTGCTGAAGCAATTGCTAAAAGGAAAGTTGTTTTCCAAGAAAGGAATTTTAAATCTGCAGTAGCAACTGGCTCGAAAGGAGGAAAGGTGAGCTTCTCCAATACAATGTTAAGGTCCCAGGCTGGAGTTGGAGCTCTGCTGGGTGGTCTTAAATTTTGGTCCCTCTGAGGAACTGCTTGAGCAGTGGATGAGAGAAGAGTGGAGGTTCTGTGTTATAATGAGCTGAAATGGCTGAGGCATGAAATTTTATTGAGGAAAAAAACAGGCCCCTTGTGAAGCATCTCAGTTAAGTATTATAAAATCTGAGGTAAATTGGGCACTGCTGTGCTCATCCCTACAGACTGGTTCCAGGCACAGAATCTTTTCCATTTTTCAGCATAAGATTTTCTAGTACTAGGTCTCCTTGTCTGTAAAATGATATCCATCACTGGTTTACTGAGGGATGGTAAAGGAGAGATTAGGTAATTAACCAGGCTGCTAGGTTCAGTGTTTGAAGCTGAGGGTGCAGAATCTGGTTCTCCTGCTGAGACAGCAGGGTAGGAGTCTGAGGCAGGTGCCATGGGGCCAACAGTGACGCACTGCGCAAGAGGGGGTACCAGTGTTGGCGTGGCCAGTCTGGTGCAATCAGAATCGTCCTTGGTTTATCTTGTTTATCTTTAGTAGTACTTCGGAGAGTAGAGGCAGAGGAGGAAAGGCATAAACTGATAGGTTTTTCCAGTTGAAGGACACAGCATCCACTTTCCAAGCTTGTCTGTGGGGAGTCCTTGTGCAAAACTTTTTCCAATTGATAGTTCTGGGGGGAGGCAAACAGGTCTATATCTGGGCTCCCCCATTTGCTTGTCAACATGTTGAAAATCCTTGGTTCCAGTTTCCACTCGTGTGGGTCCATGAGGTTACTGCTTAGTCCGTCTGCCAGTGTATTTAGTTTTCCTGGCAGGAATTGAGCTTAGAGATGCACTTGGTAGCTCAAGGCTGTGTTCCACAATGCCATGGCTAGTCTGCGGAGGGGGTAAGAATGTGTACCCCCTGCTTGTTTATGTACCACATAACAGTAGTGTTGTCCATCTTTACCATTAATTGCCCTAGAAGAATGTGGTCCTTGAAGGCTGTCAGAGCATTCTGTACAGCTAACATTTCTTTTTTTCCATTTCCTGAATGCACTTCCCTGCCAGGTGTGCCCCCCCATGTATCGTCTGATGCGTCTGTTGTTAGGGTTTGGGCGGCAGGGGGTAGTGTGAATGGTAGTCCCTTGTTTTGGTGGCACGCCTCTGCCCACCAAAGGAACTCTAGGCGTAGACAAGGTATGACAGGAATCATTGCTTCTAGATCCTGAGAATGTTGACACCATAGGCGTTTTAGATACCATTGTAGTTTCCTCATATGCAGTCTTGCATATGGAATTAGAAGAATGCAGGAGGCCATGAAGCCAAAGGCTTGTAATATTTGCCTTGCAGATAAGCAGGGTTTTTGTGGCCACTTGTTTGAAGTAAGTTGTCAAATGAATGTTTCTCTGGCATGAGGAAAGCCATCTGGGAAGTTGTATTCAAGCTTGCTCCCAGGAATATAATTTGTTGACAGAGTACCAGGTGTGATTTATTTTCGTTTATGGTGTACCCCAGACAAGTTAGCACCCTCTGTACAAAAGCCAGATGATTCAAAAGTATGTCCTGGCTTTCTGCCTGAATTAGACAATCGTCCAGGTATGGGTATATTTGAATATTTCTTTGCCTGCAAAATGCAATGACTGGAGCCAGGCAGTTTGTGAATACCTGGGGCAGTAGATAAGCCAAAGGGCAGTGCAGAGAGCAGATAGTGTGTGTAGCCTGTTTTGAAGTGTAGGTATCTTCTGCAAGATTCCCTGATTGGGATGTGCAGGTATGCTTCCTTTAAATCTAGTGTTGCCAACCAGGCATCTTTGCCTAGCATAGGAAGCAACTGGTGAAGAGTCAGCATCTTGAATTTTGGAATCACCAAAAAGGTGTTTAGAGAAGACAGGTCCAGGATAGGACACCATGAATCATCTTTTCTGGGTACCAGGAAAAGTCTCGAGTAGAAACCTTGTCCCTTTTCCTCTTCTGGTACCAAGTGAATAGCCCCTATGCATAAGAGACAGTACTTGCTTTTGGGCCTCTGCCCACTGATTTGGAGGTAGATCCGGCCAACTGCTTGGAGTTGGTAATGTGTGGAAGTGAAATCTGTATCCTTGGGACACTATACTTAAAACCCATTTGTCCTGGGTAATGAGTTCCCAGTTCTTTGCATGAAGTGCAATCTTTCCCCCCAAAGGGGCAGTCAGTTGAGAAGTGCTTGGAAGTTTTAAAAAGAAGTCATTGAGACAGTTTACCATAGGGGGAAGTTTTATTACTCCCAGATTTGGAAGTGGAGGCCCCCCACTGCTTAGTCCTGTGCGTCCCCTGGGACTGAAGCCTGGGAGCTCCTCTGGATCTGGGTTTGCACTGAGAAGGTCTGGAAGAGGCAGGAAAGGACCATTTCTTAGAAGGCCAATGCCTACTAAATCTTGGAGGTTGTACTTGTAAAACATCTTTAACAGTTTGCATAAATTTACCTTTTCCTCCATCTTTTTAAGAACTTCTTCTGCCTTGTTGCCAAACAGGAGGTCCTGATTTAAGGGAGCATCCAGTAATTTCGCTTTAGCATGATCTGGCAAGGATTGCTCCTTACGCCAAGCATGCCTTCTAAGCACAGAACCAGTTACAGCAGCCCTGCAAGATGCCTCTAGTGAATCAAAACCACATTGCAAAGTATGTTTTCCAACTTGTTCAGCAGAATGCATTAAATCCTGTAAATCCTTATTTTCAGCACAATCAGGAATCATCATCATTTTCTGTTTAAGCAATCCAATAACATGCTGCTGATACTTTAACATATGAAACTGGCAATTCAAGGCCCTAATGGCCAAAGTTGCAGGTGTGTATACCTTCTTACCCCATCTATCCTGCGCCCTGGAGTCTCTATCAGAGGGGGTAATATTTTTGGCAGTAGTAGCTTTAATGCCTTTGGGTCCCTGTGAAATGGTTTCAGGATCCGCAGTAGGATTTTTGAAAAGGAAATTGTGAGAGTTAGGAACCCTGTAATATCTATCAGGT
The DNA here is from genome assembly GCF_019279795.1 of Protopterus annectens. Taxonomy (NCBI): domain Eukaryota; kingdom Metazoa; phylum Chordata; order Ceratodontiformes; family Protopteridae; genus Protopterus; species Protopterus annectens. The sequence goes on from NC_056745.1 coordinate 1,169,971,516, forward strand.
TTTCTGGGAGCAGGAGGTAAAGAGTCAGGGGCCAAGCTAGATTCAGAAAAGGCATCATCAACAATGTCCAGTGCAGGAGGTATAGCTAAAGGCCTGTGCTGGGGCAGGAGTAAGAAATCCCTAAGCCTCTTTTTTAGAATCAGAGAAATCCTGACTTTCCCAACAAAAATGCTCCCTGAGAGTATGCAAGGTTTCACCAAAAGAGAAATCCTCTGGGGGCAGAGGGAATAGAGTCCTCAGCATCAGAATCCTCACAGGTAGATAAGGGTAAATCCTGGTCATCAGAGGAAACAGAAATTTCAGAATGGTCAGAAGTATCATAAGCAAACTCAGTCCTAGGCTTCCCCTGATTAAAGTAATAAGGTCTTCAGCCATTCTTATTAAGAAGTTATGTACTCACCATAACGTTCCATCTGAGTAGGTAGCTTCATTTGTCTGCAACCTGTGGGTCTTGGATCCGATATCGGATCAGAGCCGGCAACTTGTTTCAAGCTAATGGATCCGAGCTCCTAGCTCCTCCCCTCACCCATAATCCCCTGCCAACCCTCCATGACCTCAGATCAAGTTTGCCCCTCAATATATATACCCCAAAACAGGTATCCAACTAAGATAGATCCGAAGAAGGCCAGGGGGAAGGAGGGGGGGATGGTTGCAGACAAATGAAGCTACCTACTCAGATGGAACGTTATGGTGAGTACATAACTTCTTAATCTGAAGTAGGGAGTTCATTTGTCAGCAACCTGTGGGACAGAGTCCCCAGCTACCTGAACCTTGGGTGGCCATCATGGAAGGATATTGCGAAGCACCGCAGAGCCAAAGGATGCTCTCCCTCTAGAAATCACATCCAGTTTGTAGTGGTTAATAAAGGTATGAGATGAAGCCCAAGTGGCTGCCGAACAAATATCATCCAATGGGACTCTAGACTTGAAGGCCACAGAAGTAGAGATAGAACGAGTGGAATGTGTGCAAACTCCTTCAGGTGAGGGACGCCCAGAGGCTTGGTACACCAATAGGATACATTGAGAAATCCAGCGTGATAGAGATACTTTTGATATTGCTTTCCCCAAATTAAATTTGGCAAAGGAAATGAACAGCTGGTCGGATTGTCTATGACCAGCTGTTCTATGAGTATAAAAGCGTAGCTGCCTATGAACATCTAATGAGTGCAGCTTGTACTCTCCTTTATTCTGATATTTAGGGAAGAAAACCGGTAATTTATGGTTTCTGATGCTATTTTGGGAAGAAAAGAGGGATTGATCCTGAGGTACACTCTGTCCGGGTGAAAGATCAAATAAGAAGGCTTCACAGAAAAAGCTTGAAACTCCGAAACTCTTTTTGCAGAAGTGATGGCTACAAGGAATGCTGTTTTCCAGGACAAGAATTTGAGATCTACTGAAGCAGCGGGTTCAAAAGGTGGAGCAGTCAAGGCTTGAAGAACTAGTGAAAGATCCCACGATGGTACGGCTTCTTTTATAGGGGGGTCTAAGCAGGAAGGTGCCTTTGAGAAAGGTTTTACACAACTTGGCCGACATCAAAGGCCCTGTATCATGTCCCACATGGTAACGTGAGATGGCTTCCAATTGCACTTTGACGGTTGAACAACTAGCGCCTTCCTGAAAAAGTTCGGTTAGGAAGTCTAATATGGACGGGAGAGGAGCCGCAAAGGGATCTAGATAATGATGTTCCGCCCAGATGGAGAAACGTTTCCATTTACTGAGGTACACTTTCCTGGTGGAGGGCTTATGCGCTGCCACAAGGATGGCTTTGACTGGTGAAGAGATACCGGGAGTCCTAACTAGGAGTGGAACTGGAGCAACCAAGCTGTCAGTTTCAGATTGTCCAGGTTTGGAGTCGGTAAGTCCGACGGATGGGAGATTAGATCCGGCCTGGGATCCAGAATCCAAGGAGGAATCACTAGGTGAGACCACAGGTAAGGGAACCAAATTTGCCGAGGCCAGAATGGGGCAATGAGGATCATCCTGCTCCCCAACCGCGAGGCTTTCTGTAAGAGTTGCAGCATCAGGGGTAGAGGAGGATAGGCATAAAGTAGACCGGGTGGCCAAGCATGCACCAGCGCGTCTCTTGGAGTTTCCCCTGGAGGGGGAATCAGAGCGAAGAAATTGCCGCATTTGGTGTTTGAGGGAGACGCAAAAAGATCGCAGCAGGGTTGCCCCCATATTGCGAATATCTGCTTCGCTACTAGTGGATTGAGAGACCACTCGTACGGGGTAAGAAGGGTGCGACTGAGTTTGTCCGCTAGGATGTTGGTCCGTCCCGGAATGTGCGTTGCAATCAGAAAGCAGTTGGTGGAGATCGCCCATTTCCACACTCTCATGGCTTTGCAGCATAGAGGGTAAGATCTGGTACCCCCCTGTTTGTTGATGTACCAGACAACCGACATGTTGTCCGACTGAATTGCAATCGTTCCTATGGGGAGGAGATTCTGAAGTGCTTGCAACGCGTACAGCACCGCTCTCATCTCCAGAATGCTGATATGCAGGGAGGTCTCTGTGTCGTTCCACGTGCCTTGGACCATCCTGCCTGAAAAATGCCCCCCCCACCCGAGGCGGGAGGCATCCGTGGTCACCGTGGCGAGAGGTGCAGAGGGGACGGCCCGTATGGAGGTCCGAAGCTTGGAGCCACCATAATAGAGCCCTCCTGCAAGCCTTGCTGATAGCAATGGGGTGGTGAAGAGGAAGAGACAGAAAGGACCATTGCACTAGAAGGGTCCATTGCAGTACCCGCATGTTCAGACGGGCGCATGGAAGGAGCGTAATCGCTGCCGCCATGGAGCCTAGTGCCCTCAGGACCAATTCCGCTGGTGGGGTCTCTGATTGGAGGATAGCCCGCACATGGAGTTGCAAATTCCGAATTCTCTCAGACGTTAGAAAGGCTCGTAGCTCTCTGGTGTCTATTCTGGCTCCTATGAATTCTATGACTTGCGTCAGGGCCAGAAGGGATTTGTCGGCATTGATGGTGATGCCTAACTGTGGGGTTAGGCGGAGAAAGAAATCTCTGGCTGAACAAAGTAGATGGCCTTGTTGGGGCGGTTAGGAGCCAGTCGTCCAGGTACGGAAAGACCTGTATTCCCTGGAGTCTCAGGTGGGCCGTAATCACTGCTAATACCTTGGTGAACACCCTGGGGGCTGTGGTGAGGCCAAAGGGAAGGACCCTGAACTGGTAGTGACTGTCTCCCAGCCGGAAGCGGAGGAACCTCCTGGATCGTCTGTCCATTAGAATGTGGTAGTACGCATCCTTGAGGTCTATAGAGCACATCCAATAGTTGTCCCTTAGAAGGGGGAGAATAGATTGAAGAGTGGCCATTCGGAATTTTTCCTTGGTTACTGACAGGTTCAAGCGGGAAAGGTCTAGAATCGGTCTCAAGTCCCCCGTCTTTTTTGGCACCAAAAAGAACCTGGAGTAGAACCCTAATCCGAGCTGGTCTTGGGGGACGGGCTGGATGGCTCTTTTTCTTAGCAGCTGCTGAATTTCTGCGGCCTCCCTCTGATCGGGTGGTACATCGGGGAGGTTTTTGAATTTGGGGACATGGAGTAATGGTATTTTGTACCCTCTGGATATAATGCGAAGCACCCAGCGGTCTGTCGTGATGGACTCCCATGCCGCTAGGTGCTCCAAAAAGCGCCCCCCCCGACTGCCTCCAGAGTGGAGCAGCCGGGCAACCCTTCAGGGCTGCTGCGTGGGCCATTCAGAGAAAGGTTCTCTGGACCTGAAATTTCTCGGAGCCCCTCTGCCCCTGGGGCGGCGTCCTCCCTGTCCCCCTCTGCCACGGAAGGACTGGTTATCCGGAGCGGGTTGGGAATGTTGCGATTTCCGGAACCACATCATCTTCTGACCCTTTTGGTTCTTTGAAAAGGACCGCTGGGGAGCAGAGAAGCGGACTCCGACGGCAGACAACGTCTTCCAGTCTTACTCGCTCTGGACAAGTGTCTCGTGAACCGTTTTGACAAACAGGGCAGAACCATCGAAAGGGGCGTTCGCAAAAGACGCTTTAAAAGGCTCTGCAAAGTCACAATGACGGAGCCAGGCCTGACGCCTTATAACTAGGCCTGCTCCGCTAGCCCTAGCGGCTCCCTCGGTGGCGTGGGACAATAGCCACATAGAGGTATTTGAAATTGATCTCAGAGTGGCCATTCGGGTGGAGTACAATTGCTTGTTCTCAGCCGACATGGACTCAGAAGGGGAGGCAGCGTATTCTTTGATAAGATCCCGCTGCATCCTGATGACATGTGCCATATAGTTCAGAGACCTTACCGAGAAGGTCGCTGAACTAAAAACTCGTTAACCTAAGCGGTCCATTGAGCGGGACTCCTTGCTCGGAGGATGGACTGAGGGGCTCTCCTGAGCTAGTTCCCTCTTCGTGGCTGCCGCAGTCAACATGGCATCTACGGGGGGGCCCTTGCTCCAGTGCGATCGGTCTGAGGGGGGGCTTAGTATTCTGTCCGGGTGTTTTGGTATTGGCTCCACGGTGTCCGGATCCTTCCATGCCCTGGTGGTAATGAGGTCCACCAAGGGGTCGGCCGGAGGGGACACCCAAGAGGTAGACGGGCCTGCTTCGAATGCCTCCAGAAAAACGGACTCGTCGGAGGAAGACTTGGGGGCAGACCACCCACCTCTGATCCTCAGCATCTCCATGATGTCTCCAAAGGAGACATCCTCAGGGGGTGATCTTGGGGAGCCTTCCCCTTCCTCCAAGTCCGTGTCCTCAGTTAAGGACTCAGGGGAGTCCACGTGCCTCCTCTTGCACTTATGCTTGCTGGGCACTTCCTCGGGGGGGCTGTCCGAGGAGGCCTCGCCAGCAACATCCTGTTCCATTGGAACCATCTGGGACATAGAAGCAGGCTGTCCCTTTGGCCGGGTGATGGAAGCCTGGCCCGGCAGAGAGGGAGTGCAGGGAGGAGCCGAGACAAGGACCGGGGCTCCGGAAGGTCTCAACAGAGCCCTCTCCACAACATCGAAGGCCGAGGGGGAACCAATCTCTCTGGGCTCCGAGAATCGACTCCCACTCAGATCCGATGAAGGGATCGGAACTGGCACCGAGACCATCGGATCCGAAGGGCCAGTGCGCTCCGACCTGGACGGAGCCGAAGGCACACTGAATCCCTTGGATCTGAAGCTCGGGCCACGGCTCCGAGAGGTCGGATCCGACAGGCTCGAGGGCAGGGTCGGATCTGAAGTACCAAGTACTGTCGGCGCCGACCCACCCCCGGCTCCAACGCTGCTCGGCTCCGAACCCGGATAGTGCGTCAGAGAAGGAGCAATAGGATGGAAAAAAGGTGTCGAGCTCCCCCCCCCCAAAGGGGGGGGAGGCAAGAGCACTCCCGTCTGCAGCTGGGCCTGGATGAACCTTTGCATCATCCGGTCCAAGTCTGCATCGGACATACTGAAGGTTGATCTCGAAGAGGTCACCGAGGCAGGCCTGGAGTGCCGCCTCGATGACCTCGATGGAGATCGGGCCTCCTCGTCCTCAGGCCCCGGGGAGAAACAAGGGGATCGGAGCCTAGGAGGAGGAGACCTAGAAGCAGTGGAGGGAGAAGCCCGCTTAGCTGGCGGGCCGAAACGGAGGTCTCAGCCCGCCGCTTGTGGTGCTTCTCCCTCCGTTTCTCCCTCCTGGCCTCCCTGTCCTCCGGCTCTTTAGTGGGAGTTTGAGTCCCGGCCGGAGGAAGGGGGGCAGGAATGGCAGCAACCACAGCCTGTGGTGGAGCCACGGGAGCAGCGGAGGCCGGAGCCGAGTCCGGGGGTAAAAGTCCCCGCCAAGACCAGCTTCGACCTCCGCTCTTTCAGTGCCCTGGGGTTGAACGCTGCACAAATGGTACAGCCTGAGGTGAGGTGTTCAACCCCAAGGCACCTAACGCACCGAGTGTGGCCATCAGCCGGGGAGAGCTTATGGCCACACTCGGTACATTTAGAAAAAATGGCTTTTGGGGCCTCAGCCATACTTAAAGAAAAAGAGTAATGTTACACACACACACAGGCCCCAAAACACAACACACAACACACACTTTCTAACGACAGCGAAGGGAGGGAAAAAAAACTACTTAAAGAAAATATTTTTACTTTTTAATGGGAACCTAACACTTACACACTTTATTCTGTGAAAGAAAGAAGAAAATTGACAGAAAATTTAAACTTAACTGCCAGTGACTAGACGAGCTCTCAGGAATCCAGCTATCCACAAGCGCGTCAAACTAGATCTGAGGTCATGGAGGGTTGGCAGGGGATTATGGGTGAGGGGAGGAGCTAGGAGCTCGGATCCATTAGCTTGAAACAAGTTGCCGGCTCGGATCCGATATCGGATCCAAGACCCACAGGTTGCTGAGAAATGAACTCCCTACTTCAGATCATTTGTTTTTTAGGCATAGAGGCCTGAACATGCGGTCTGGGCGTCAGTTTTCTAGGCATGGTTCGAGTTTTAGGCCTTGAAGAAGAAGATGGCTTTGTTTAATATGCAAGTCAGAAGGCCTGAATACACCCTCAGAAGCCCGTGCCTGCACAGCGGCTCCAGACCCATCTAAGGTAGAGACATCAGCAGATTCCACAGTTGAAGCATCTCATGGCATACCGGACTCCGAATGGGTCTCAGTAGCAGCCTGCGAATCTGAAGTAGTGGGTATCAGGGGCTGTGAAAGCACCTCACTGAGTACTGGTGAACTGGCAACTGGCTTAGGAGAAGCGTCGTCAGCAGCTTTGGACCTAGGCGGCCTGTCTCTGTCTATCTTTGCATTTTTTCAGAATGTCAGTAGTTGGATGGCTTACAGAAGACATATCAGGATAATTGAACTGAGCACCAAAATATTTAGAAGCGCAAATATACCGACGACGGATACTTCGTGGTTTAAATAAAGCACAAAACCGACAAAGAGGTACGGCGTGGTCAGGGCCAAGGCAAGGAATACAGTACGAATGAAAATCTTTATGAGGTATTTGCTTTCCACAAGAAATGCAATTATTTACTTTTACTGACATCAGTTTAGAACAAGAAAACGTTTCCCCAATGGGACACTTAGCTTTTAGTTGAATACTTCGGTTCTGAAACTCGAAAACGAAAATTGCAGGAGTCGGCCGACCAGCACTTGCGAACTGCTTCTGCTAAAGCCCAGCAAGAAAGACTGATGTAATGACGTCGGCTGCATATTTTACACCCCTGACGACCTGACATCACGAAAGAAGAGACAGCAACTGATGCAAGACCCAAGACTTTGTTAATCAGGCCGACTGAGGGCTACTGCAAGCAGATAACCCAAATGTGATGACTGCAATAGTGAAACATGAAGAACATCTGATCGTGCATAGAGCCTGTCCTGAAACGTAGATATTTCCTGCAAGATTCCCTTATGGGGATGTGCAGATAAGCTTCTTTTAAGTCTAGGGTGACCAGCCAGGAGTCCTTGGCTAGCATAGGAAGAAGCTGTTGGAGTGGAAGCATTTTGAACTTTGGTACCATCAGGAAAGTGTTGAGAATTGACAGATCCAGAATAGGGCACCAAGAGTTCTCTTTTCTGGGCACCAGAAATAGTCTGAAGTAGAAACCCTGTCCCCTTTGCTCTGTTGGAATAGGTTGAATAGCCCTGATACTGAGAAGAGAAAGTACTTGCTTTTGGGCCTCTGCCCACTGGTTTGGAGGAAGGTCTGGTAATCCGATTGGGGTTGGCAGTGAGTGGTAGTAAAATCTGTATCCCTGGGATACAAGGTTTAAGACCGATCGGTCCTGGGTAATGTATTCCCAGTTTTTTTCATGCAGGGCAAGTTTACCTCCTTACGGGTGCAAGTACTTGGGCATGGCTGGGAAGGATGAAGGACAAGTCACTGTGAACTTTTTCCATAAGACGGTGGCTTATCACTCCCTGTTTTTGAGGTGGGAGCACTCCATTGTTTAGATCTGTGCATACCCTGAGACTGTAGTCTTTGTGGTCTGTTGCCCTGGGTTTGGACTGAGAAGGCCTGGGAGGGAATGGAAAGGACCAGTTTTTTGAAGGCCAATGCCTACTGAGTCTAGGTGGTTGTACCTGTAAGAAATCTAACAGTTTGCATAGATTTAGCTTTTTCCTCCATCTTTTTAAGAACAACTTCTGCTTTAGTGCCAAACAAATATTCTTGGTTTAATGAAGCCTCTAGTAATTTTGCTTTGACATGGTCTGGCAAGATTTGTTCCTTCAGCCAAGCATGCCTTCTCAGAATAGACCCAGTGACAGCAGCCATGCAAGATGCTTCTAATGTATCAAAACCACACTGCAAAGTATGTTTACCAACTTGGTTTGCAGAATGCAATAACTCCTGTAAATCTTTATTTTCTGCACAATCAGGAATCAACATCGTTTTTTTGTTTAATTAGTTCCATAATATGCTGCTGGTACTTCAACATGTGAAACTGGCAATTTAAAGCCCTGATGGCAAGAGTTGCAGAGGTATATACCTTCTTACCCCATCTGTCTAAAGCCCTAGAATCCCTGTACAAAGGGGTAGGGTTTTTGGCTGTAGTAGCCTTAATACCTTTAGGTCCTTGGGAAATAGTATCTGTGTCCGCAGTAGGATTATTAAAGAGAAATTTGTGAGAGTCAGGTAACTCTGTAGTACCTGTCAGGCTTTCTAGGAGCTGGAGGTAAAGTATCAGGGTAAGACTTGATTCCATGAAGACATCACCTACAATATCCAGGACACAGGGTATAGCTAAAGGCCTGTGCTGAGGCAAGTCTAAAAATTCGCAGAGTCTCTTTTGGGACTGAGGGTAGACCTGGCATTCCCAGTGGAAATGCTCTCTTAGGGTATGCAAGGTTTCACAGAAAGAAAAGTCCTCTGGAGGGGAGGCAGAGGGAATGGAATCCTCTGCATCTGAGCCCTCATAGGTGGATAAGGGTATGTCCTGGTATTCTGGTAATCAGAGGGGTCAGAGTCATCAGACTCATGGTCTGTAGAATCAGAAGGAAAAGCAATTCTTTGTCTTTTAGAGGGGGAAGGCCTTCAGCCATTCTAAGCATTTATTTCTGAGGCACAGGAGCTTGAGAATGTGCTTTGGTCGTCAGTTTCCTAGGCGTAGTGCGAACTCTGGGCCTGAGAAATTCGGTAGTTTTAGTTAAAAATGAAATAGTCGGTTTAATACGAACATCGGAAGGTCTGAATACACCCTCAGAAGCCGGTGCCTGCACAGCGGCTCCAGACCTATCCAAGGTAGAGACATCCGCAGGTTCCATAGACGAAGAAGCATCTCATGGCATACCAGACTCCGAATAGGTCTCAGTAGAGACTTGCAAATCTGTAGAAGCGGGTATTAGGGTCTGCAAAAGCACCTCACTGAGTACGGGCAGACTGGCGACTAGCTTAATGGAAGCATCAACAGTTTTGGACCTATGCGGTCTGTCTCTGTCTTTATCCTTACGTTTTTTCGGAAGATCGGTAGTCAGATGGCTTAATGAAGCCATTTTGGAATTTTGGAATAAGGAGAAAGTACAGTTTTGTACCTACCATAAATGTAGATGTCTGAGAGGTATGCATCTGCAGTCCTAACAAATGGGTTGTCCTGTCCTCAGGCAGCCCTTCGGTCGGCCGGATTCCAAAGTCTGGGTCTGGCCTCGGCTGATGTCGCACTTCACCCGACGTCATAGCTGCAGTTCTTCGGGTATAAAGGTATCAGCCGACGCCATTTTCCTCAGTGTTTCTTGCCCCAGATGCCAGGTGCCCTCTAGGAAGGCTAAATTTGGATAAATGCAAATGTTTCCAAACAATAGAGAGCAAATATAAATGAACATGTATATACATATATACAAACAAATACACCATTATAGATTCCCCCAGCTAGCTACAAGATGGGCAAATACCCTAGGAGTACCACAGAGGGGAAGGAGGGTGGGTAATCCTGACTGCAGATGCATACCTCTCGGACATCTACATTTATGGTAGGTACAAAACTGTACTATGTCCTTCAAGGATGCATCTGCAGTCCTAACAAATGGGTAGAATACCATAGCCAAACTGGGGGAGGAGGCACTAAGAGTTTATGGTGTAGTTAAGATCCCTTGCAAAACAGCAGTGGCAAAACCTGCTCGGGATCTGGAGTATAAAGGTAGATTATAATGCTTGGCAAATGTATGCACGGAGCTCCAAGTAGCAGCCTCTAAAATGTCTTTGGTAGCCACTCCTCGTAAGAAAGCTGTAGTAGTGGCTGTAGCCCTTGTGGAATGAGGTCTGATGTTTTCTGGAGTTGCCTTTCCATGAAAAGAGTAACAAAATCTAATGCAATTTCCTATCCATTTTGAGATTGTTTGTTTTGAAATTGCTTTTCCTTCCATTCCTGTTGCATAAGCTACCAGAAGCTGGTCAGTTTTTCTATTGTTCTTGGTTCTGTCCAGGTAGTAGCGTAATTGTCTGTGTACATCCAAGGTATGCAGCAATCTTTCCCCCCTGTTCTGTGGGTTGGGGAAGAATGTTGGTAGGTGTATTGCTTGGTTTAATGATACCCTGGAGACCACCTTAGGCATAAAGGTAGGATTAGTTCTCATGGACACTCTATCCTGATGAAAGATAAGGAAGGGCTGTACTGCCATTAAAGCCTGTAATTCAGAAACCCTTCTAGCTGAAGTGATTGCAAGCAGGAATGCAGTCTTCCAAGATAAGTACTGTAATTCTGCTGTTGCTGCTGGTTCAAAAGGGGGGAGTGTCAACTTTTCTAACACAAAGTTCAAGTCCCATGTAGGCAATGGTGATTTCCTTGGTGGCTTTACATTTTTAATTCCTCTGAGAAACTGCCTGAGTAGAGGTTGAGAAAAGACTGGAGGATCCATGTTGTATTCTGCTGAAATTGCTGATGCATGAATCTTAATGGAAGAGTAAGACAGACCATTGTGGAAAAGCTCTGCTAAGTATTCCAGGATGTTAGCTATGTTTGCCAATGATGCATCTACTCCTTTTGTTGCACTCCAAATGAGATATCTTTTCCATTTTGCTGAATAAGTTTTCCTTATTGAGGGTCTGCGAGCCTCCAAGATAATGTCTTTAACCCTTTGAGATAAATCTGGGTTATTTTTCATTATGTAATGTTCCAAGCAGCTAACTGCAATGTTTTCAAGTTTGGATGCAGGATTTTGAAGTTGTTCTGTGTTTGCAGAAGAGGTAGTAGGGGTAGAGGCCATGTGTGTTCCCGGGACATACTCCTCAGTAGCGGGTACCAATGTTGCCTCGGCCAATCTGGAGCTATCAAGATGATCCTTGGGTGATCTTCTTTGATCTTCAGTAGCACTTTGTGCATCAAAGGAAGAGGTGGGAATGCATATGCTGTCAGGTTTTCCCAACTGAAGGATAGGGAGTCCACCTTCCAAGCAAGTGGGTGGTATGTCCTTGTGCAGAAATTTTTCAATTGGTGGTTGTGTGGGGATGCGAATAGGTCTATTTCTGGCAGTCCCCATTTCCTTGTGATGGTTTTGAAGATGTCTGGATGCAGCATCCATTCGTGGGCATCCGTGGTGGTTCTGCTTAAGATGTCTGCTAGTATATTTTCTTTTCCTGGCACGAATATGGCTTGGAGCTGAATGTTGAGGCTCAGGGCCACATTCCAGAGGTCCATTGTCATCCGGCATAGAGGATATGAATGTGTGCCTCCCTGTTTGTTGATATACCACATAACTGTGGTGTTGTCCGTCCTTATCAGCAAATGACCCTGTTGTAGAAATGGTCTGAATTGCCTGTTTTACTGCCAGCATCTCCTTTTGATTTATGTGTAGGTTCATCTGGTCTGGAGTCCATAAGCCTTGTATGCACTTGTCCACCATGTGTGCCCCCCAACCGAGGTCTGAGGCGTCTGTGGTGATAGTCTGGCTTGGGTGAGGCCTGTGGAAGGGCAGACCTTTGTTCAATTGACAGGCCTGGGCCCACCACTGGAATTCTTGCTTCAGGCATGGAATTATTGGAATTCTGGTTTCTAGGCTGTGCTTGTGCTGAGACCATAAATTCCTCAGGTACCATTGCAACTTCCTCATATGTAGTCTGGCATGTGGAATTAATATTATGCAGGATGCCATGTAGCCCAGGGCTTGCAGGATTTTCCTTGCTGTAAGCTGGTTCTGCGTTGATAATGCCATGAAATAGAGTGGTAGCTGCTTCTGTTTTTCTGCTGTGAGGAATGCCATCTGGGTTGATGTGTCCAGTTCTGCACCCAGGAAGGTTATCCTTTGGGATGGTATCAGCCTTGACTTTTTTTGTGTTGACTGTGTATCTCAGGGCTTGCAGCATGTGAATAACCTTTTTCAAATCTTTTGTTAATTTGTCTTTGCTGTCCGCTTGTAACAGGCAGTCGTCCAGGTATGGATAAATTTGAATTCCCTGAAGCCTGCAATGAGCAATTACTGATGCCAGGCATTTCGTGAATACTCTGGGCGTAGTAGATACGCCAAAAGGCAATGCTGAGAATTGATAATGCTCTGATCCTGCAAGAAATCTGAGGTATCTTCTGCAATTTGGTCGTATGGGGACGTGCAGGTATGCCTCCTTGAGATCCAGAGTCACCAGCCAAGACTCCTTGCCCAGCATGGGAAGAAGCTGCTGTAGGGTCAGCATTTTGAATTTTGGGACAATGAGATATGTGTTTAGAGCGGACAGGTCGAGGATAGGTCTCCATTGTTTTTCCTTTCTTGGTACTAGGAAAAGCCTTGAATAAAATCCTTGTCCTTGTTCCATAGCCGGTACCTTTTCTATAGCTCTCATCCTTAGTAAGTGGTCTATTTGCTGTAGAGCGTTCGCCCTTTGGTTTGGAGGTAGATTTGGCATTCCTCTCTTCCTTGGAAGAGTATGGAAGTGAAACCTGTAGCCTTTGTCTATTGTCTGTAAAATCCATTTGTCTCCTGTAATGTAATGCCAATTTACTGAAAATAAGGCTAATTTTCCACCTAAGGGTGCTGCCAGTTGTTCCCTGGTAGGCGGTTTCAGAGCCAAGTCACTGTGATTGTCCTGTAGAAGTGGTAGTGGCTGGATCTGTGGCAGTAGTTCTCTGGCTGTTAGGCTGCCACTGACGTCCCCTGTAGGCACCTCTGGATTGACCTCTGCCTCTAGGGCATCTATTTCTGCTTCTCTGTGCTCTGGTGGTGTCTGGAAAGGACCAATTCTTGGAAGGCCAGTTCCTACTAAACCTCGGAGGCTGGACCTGTAAGAAATCCTTGACTGTCTGGACAGATTTAGTTTTTCTTCCACCTTCTTCAACACTTGCTGTGCAGGGGAACCAAACAAACTGTGCTTTTCCATGGGAGCATCTAGAAGCTTTGACTTTACATGGTCTGGTAAGGATTGTTCTTTTAACCATACATGCCTTCTGATTACTGTACCAGTCATAGCTGATCTAAAGGAAGCCTCCAGTGCATCATAGCCGCATTTTAAGGAATGATTACTGACCTGCTGAGTGTTATGTACCAAATCCTGAAGGGACTTACGGTCTAAAGGTTCAGGAGAGGACAGTTTTTAGTAAGCTGATCTAACAGAAATTCCTGATACTGAATCATGTGGAATTGACAGTTTAAGGCCCTAGCCGAAAGAGTAGCAGAAGTATAAACTTTTTTACCCCATCTCTCCAATGCCCTAGATTCTCTTTCAGAGGGAGGGTTTTGGCAGAGGCAACTGCTACAGCTTTGGGGCCCTGTGAAATAGTTTCAGGATCTGCAATAGGAGCCTTATACAAATGATAATGTGTGTCCGGAACCCTGTAGTATCTGTCGGGCTTGCAGGGGCCGGAGGCAGTGAGTCAGGGGCAGTACAAGCATCATTAAATGCATCATCCACAACTGTAAGTACTGGAGGAATAGCTAAAGGCCTATGCTGTGGTAAATGCAGAAAAGTCCTAAGCCTTTTCCTAGAGTCTGAAAAATCCTTGCCCTGCCATTGAAATTGTTCCCTCATAGCATGCAAGGTTTCCCCAAAAGAAAATTCCTCAGGAGGAGAGGCAGAAGGTATGGAGTCCTCTGCATCAGAGTCCTCATATGGAGAATAAGGGCCCTCTGGAGGATTTGTATTTTCTGAATCATCAGAGGAATAATCTGAAGAAACTGGCTCAGAGGGCTCTGCTCTAAGCCTCTTCTCTGGAGGTGGGCGAGAGGCCCTGTCAGGGTGAGACTGGGTTCCCCTGATCATAGAAATGAGATCCTCTGCTAGACTAAGCATTTGAGCACTAGAGCTAGGCCTGTGAGAGGGGGCTTTAGCAGGCAGGGCCTTTGAAGATTTAGCTGCTTTAGCCCTGGCAAAGGCCTTAATTGACATGGATGCAGGGGGCCTAGCAGCTCCACGTGCAGGAGTAGATACATCTAAGGGGATAGTATCTGATAAATCCTGAGAAACTGTAAGAGCAGGTAGATTTTCAGTAGCAGATTCAGCCAAGCTGGAAGAGGCCTCGGTAGAAGGAGGCATGCTTTCGGCCGAAGGAAGAACCGCAGACTCGGCTTCAGCCGAAACAGAGACACTCGCGGTTGGCTTAGCCGCGGTTCCGGCCGAAACCGCGGACCGCGAGTGTCGGTCCTTTTCCTTATGCTTTTTAGCTAAATGTGAAGTCGGAGTCTCCGACGGCATGATATAAGCAAAAGTGGAGCCGAAAAACTCCTCTGCAAACTCCGACCGACGTCTAAGTGTTCGTCGGTTGAAGGAAGCACAGGCTAGACAAGCTGCTACGTCGTGGTCTGGGCCTAACAAGGTAGGCAGTAAGAGTGGAAATCTTTATGAGGTATTTGTTTCCCACAAGTTAAACAGTTATTCACTTTTTCTGACATCGGCTGAGGCAAGAAAGAGTCCCCAACGGGGTACTTAGCTTTTTAGAAGTCTTCGGTAGTAGTAATCTCTGGTTCTGACCGACCGGCACTTGCAAACAGCTTCTGCTTCGGGTGCCACGCGGCAAGAAAGACTGAGGAAAATGGCGTCGGCTGATACCTTTATTCCCGAAGAACTGCAGCTATGACGTCGGGTGAAGTGCGACATCAGCCGAGGCCAGACCCAGACTTTGGAATCCGGCCGACCGAAGGGCTGCCTGAGGACAGGACAACCCATTTGTTAGGACTGCAGATGCATCCTTGAAGGACATCGAGAACGAAAGAATTTAGCGTCAAAGACAGCCCAATAATGAATAGTTCGGGCATTGAACAAGGCTCAAGACCGACAGCAAAGAACATTGTGGTCTGAGCCTAAACAGGTGATGCAGTAAGAATGAAAATCTCTGAGAGGTATTTGCTTTCCACAGGCAACACAATTGTTAACTTTTTTTGACATCGGTTAGAGCAAGAAAAAAGGATCCCCAACGGGGTACTTAGCTTTAGAAGACTTCAGATTTGAAACTCGAAGAATGTAAATTTCAGGTAGCGGCCGACCGGTACTTGTGAATTGCTTCTGCTTCGGGCTCCCGCACAGTAAGAAAAGCTGATGTAATGGTGTTGGCTGCATGTTTTATACCCCTGACGACCTGACGTCATGGAAGAAGCGACAGGATCCGACACAGAAATCCCAAGACTCTGGTATTCGGGCCGACTAAGGGCTACCTGCAGGTAGATAAACCCAAGTGTGATGACTGCAACAGTGAAACACGAAGAACATCCATGTAAAGTGAGGAGCAAAATTTGTCAGAGAAGTTACTCTAGCTGCCTCAATATTAGTAGTGAAAGATACCAGAGACTGCATGTGAGGCATCTGCATAAAGGCCGGCAGCCTCTTAGTATAGTTTACATCTACAGAAATGGATCTAAAAGGCTTAGAAGACAAAGACTGAAGAGTTGCCCAAAGCTTCCCAAACTCAATCTGAAAAGATATTGAAGAAATGCTCTTTGAACTAAGGTGAAAGGGTATGGAGACACCTCAGACACAACTACTGCAAAAGCTTTAGCTACATCACACTGGGAAGTAAAAAAACAAAAGTCACAGACTTTTAAGTTTTGGAAATGGAGCCTGAGTCCTTGTTTAAAGGATAAACAATTCCCCTAATCTCACTGCTATTAAGGGTCCCGGAAACCTCGTCAGGAGAATGACAGAAGACCTAGGTAAAAAAGTAATAACCTGGACAGGCCAGTGATTTATTTATTTTTTTGTGGAGGGGGAACAAGCACCACTACAACTTTCCTATATCCCCTTGTCTGCACAAAACTGGGGGAAAACCTGGGAAAACCCATAGACATACACTGATGGCTCAGACAATAAAAGTCAATATAGTTTAAAGAAACCATGATAAAAAGAAATGGCAATAGTGACCCGAGAACAAACTACATCAGAAAAGTACAATCACCTACTGAATGTCTGTTAAACGAAAGTTATGTACTCACCATAATGATGACAATAACGATGTTTAAACAAGTTATACCTGGAGGCCAAGATCACCTACTGAATGTCTGCTAAATGAAAAGACCCAACAGTTGAATCAGAAGACAATGGACACTGGATAAAAATGTTATGTACTCACCATGATGATAGATCTGTGCTGTCCTATTTTCGTCTGGTTCAACTGTTGGGAACTTGGATCTGGTGTCACTTTTAAACCTTCAGATCCAGAACTCTGACTCCTCCTCTACCCATAATTCCTTTTTCACCATCAAAATACCTCAGACTGAGTTTGCTAACATAAGGATATTGGTTTTCAGTACTGAGAATCTCAATAAAGATTATGTTCAGTGCAACTAAAAAGGGAAGGGGGTCCAATGTGAAGGACAGAGGGAACCAACTACTGAGGTTTTTGCTGGCAAGACCATCTTACAGCACAACATTATTCAAGGTACAGTAGGAGACAACTTGGAAGAAGAAAGGAGGGGAATGTTGAACCAAAAAAAAAAAAAGTAGGACAACACGGATCTATTGTTATGGTGAGTACACAATATTCTTATCCGATGGCCATTTTCCTCTGATTCAACTGTTAGGGCAGATTCCTAAGCTACTAGCTTGTCTGTGGCCATTAAGGATATGTTCCTCAGGGCAGCACAGCCAAAGGAGATGCATCCAGCTTAGAATGAGACAAAAAAGTATATACGATAGACAGGTAGCTGTGACAAATCTCATCAACTGGGAAGTAATGCTGCTGTGAGCATTTTTTTGGTTACTGGTTTATGCCGCACCTTCTTTTCAAGTTTGGTTTAGTTAATGTTGAAAAGGTGTGGAAGTTGATACTGCCTTTGTTGAATGAGCTGTCTTTTTTTGGTTAATGATGGACCCAACTTGTCAAACAAGTGAAATACATTTTAAGAGCCATCTTGAGAAAGTACCCTTAGAAACATCACATCGCAATTTAACTTTGGATAATGCAAGGAACAAATGGTCCAATATCCTAAAGTCTTTAGCTCTATATAAGCAGTCTATGAAAATCAAGTAAATGCAATACAGATTTTTCTCTTATTTGAAAATTTTAGAAAGAAAACTGGTAGATTAATGGACTGATTTATGTTGTATTTCAATGCCACCCTCTGGAAAAAAAAAACAAAAACAAAAAAACAAACAAAAAAAACAGATATGGTGGTTTGTATGAGGGGGCCTGTAATTCTCACATCTTCTTTGCAGAGGAAATTGCCACCAAAAAGACTGCCTTCTATGTTAAGAACTGTAAGTCTACAAAAGCTGCTGGTTCTGTAATATCCCATGGAGGAAGTGGGACCCTTATAGGGGACTAAAGTGAACTCTGATTGTGGAAAGGCTAGAACTCTTTCAGAACAATGCCAATAAAAACTCTAAAATGGAAGGAAGTGGCAGAAAAGGAGGATCTAAACAGTTTCTTGTAGCCCAAAAGGAAAATCATTTCTATTTATTTTGGTATACTCTCCTGGTGCTAGACTTCTGTGAAGCCATAAAGATGCATACTGTGTTGGATGAAACCTGGTTGTCTCAGGTCATTGTTGGAATTTGAATAACCAATCAGTTAATTCCAAGGTTTATGGATATGGGAAATGATGCCTGGATGGATGGGATTGGAGATCTGGACTGTAAGCCAGCATCTGTGGTGAATGCTGGAGGTGAGCCCACAGGTACAGGAAGCAGACCTGTCAAGGCCAATATGGGGCAATGAAGATTACTTTTGCCTCGCATCTTCTGGCTTTATGAATGAATTGCTTGATCCTTGGTAAAGGGAGAAAGACGTAAAGAAGACCCGGTGGGGGATCAAATGCAGATCAGAGATTCCCTTGGTAACTGACCTTAAGACAGGACACAGTGAAGTAACTGCTGAATTTGTTGTTCAAGCAGGATGCAAAAAGGTCACAGCAAGGTTGAGCCAGTGGGGAAAGATGTCATTCGCCACAGTCTGATTGAAGGACCACTCGTGAGGCAGAAGAATGCTTCTGCTTAACCTGTCCACTAGTATGATGGAAGTCCCCAGAATATGAGTTGCTAAAATAAAGCGATGGGAAGACAAAGAATAGTTGTGTAAAAGCTTACCATAACCATAGATGTCCTTCTCTTCCATGTTGCAATATTTTAAAGATGAGGGATCCTCTGCTTGAGGCGACCCGAACATCCGGCTCATATACAAAAGCTTAGTGCATGGGACGTCACACGTAGGTAACCATAAACCATGGGCCACAAAAATGTGACGTTCACACACACAGACCTCAGAACGGAATGCCCCAGTCGGACAGTAGTCTAAGGGAAGCTAATCAGGATGTCATCCAGAGAGGGAAAGATAACTGAATGTAAGAGAAGCAGCGGTACATGTTTTAGTTGAGGTAGGAGGGAGGGATAGGAAAAATGCAAAATGGAAGAGGAGGACATCTATGGTTATGGTAAGATTTTACACAACTACTCTATGCCCTTCTATTCTCATGTTGCAGTACTGTAAACATGAGGGAGAGTACCAAAGCTCAGCATGTGTTATGCGTGGTGGCAGAAGAACAACCACCTTCTATGAAACTTTGCAGGATGGCTTTTGCAAAGCCTGCACTAGCCTTGGAGATACAGTCCAGCTTGTAATGTTTAGTGAAGTGTGGACTGAAGACCATGTGGCTGCCTCTAAGATAGTGGCAGTATCTAAACCTTTAAAGACAGCCCCTGAAGAGAACCACTGCCCCAGTAGAGTGGCTCTCACAGCGCAGGGAAGGTGTTTGCCATGGAAAGAGTAAAGAAGGTTAAGGTGTTGCAAATCAAGGAAGAAATTGTTTGTTTGGAGATAGCTTTCCCCAGAGTCCTGGTGTGAAAGGAAACAAACAATTGGTTAGAATTATTCTTAGTCTTGTCCAGATAAAATCTAAGTTGCCTGTGAACATCAAGGGAATGGAGCACTCTCTTCCCTGTTATTCTGTGGAGAAGGAAAGAAGGTGGGCAAGTGGATGGACTGGTTAAGCGAACGTTCATTGACTACTTTAGGCACGAAGGATGGGTTTGTGTGAAGACAGACCCTAACCTTATGAAATATCAGGTACAGTGGGGATAGCCACGAGTGCCTGTAGCTCTGAAACGCTCCTAGCCAAAGTAAGGGCTACTAGAAGCACTGTTTTCCAAATGCACATCTTCAGGGGAAGCTGACGCTGCTGGCTCAAAAGGTGCAGTGGTGAGTTTTTCTAGAATGTAATTCAGGTCCCAAGGATGGGGGGGGGGGGGTTTCATCGGTATCCTGACATGGAGCACACCCTTAAGAAAAAGCTTTACCTCTCATCTGGAGAGCAAAGGCGGATTGAGAGGTAAGCAAGCGGAAATAGCTGATAAACGGACTTTCACTGAGGAATATGAAACTTAAGTAGTTCACACAAGTAAGACAAAACTTGAGGTACATCTGCCTGAAAAGGATCTAGCTGTTTGTGATGACACCAACTGGAGAACAGTTTCCATTTAGATAGGTAAGATCTTTTGATAGTGAGTTTCCTGATCTCCTGCAGGACCGAAATCACGTCCTCCGAGTAAAGGTGTCTTAAAGGGATCAGATGTTTATCACCCACAGGGTCAATTTGAGGGTTTGTAGGTGTGGATGGATGAGAGATCCCTTCTGTTGTGTGATGAGGTCCACCTTGTGAGGTAACTTGTGGTGATTGCCTTTGGCTAGTGAAAAAAGAAGGGGGAACCAATGCTGCCTTGGCCAAAAGGGAGTTCACCAGCAAGATTTTGGGACTGTACTGTTGAATCTTCAGCAGGATTTTCTGTAGGAGAAGGAGGAGGGGGGTGCAAAAAGAAATATCCCCTTCCAGGAAATCGAGAAAGCATCCACCCTCCATGCCTGAGGAGAGGGAGTCCTTGTGCAGAATAGCTGTAGTTGTCTGCTCTGAGGGGAGGCAAACAGATCTATTTTGGGTGTACCCCACCAGTGGACTATATCTAGAAATAAATCTCAGAAAACATCCATTCATGGTAAAGATATATTGACCTGCTGACAGCATCTGCCTGAACATTGTTTTGTGATTGAATCTAAACTACCTGCAGCGTTACACCTTGGAGAGGGTGGCCACTTCCCAGGCTTGGATAGCCAGCCTGCAAAGTAAGTAGGATTTTGCTCAAGGGGGTTTGCTGATGTACCACAGGACCGTGGTGCTGTATGTGAAGATTTTTAAAGGTCCTGGGTGTATGAAGGGAAGGAATATCTTTAGAGTTAAGGTAAGGGTAGTCATTTCCCTGACACTTGTGTTTTTTTTTCCTTTGATGGCAGTCCCACTGTCCTTGAACCTTCAGACCCCTTCATACTTGCTCCCCACCTCAGGTCGATCTGTGTACATCAGTTGATCCGCAGGGAGAGGGTGTAGAGGCAATCCCGGATTCAGGTGAACCTACTAGCTCCACCAATAAATCTCTTTCTTGAGACATGGAAGGAAGGGAACCTGAAATTCTAATGGGTGGGTGCTCGTTGGAACCAAACATTCTTCAGGTACCATTGAAACTTCTCATGTGTAACCTGGCTACGGGCAACATAGGAAGTGTGGCTGCCATGAACCCCAAGAGGCATAGAAACTCACTGGCCAAAATGCTGCTGGCTAGGAGGAGGTTCCTGAAGTAAGAGGTTAAAGATGTGACCATTTCTGAGGGGAGGAAGGCCATTATCAGATCTGTCCTTATTCTGCACTCCAGGAACACCTGATCTTGTGAAGGGGTCAGGGAGGACTTCAGCTGGTTGATGGTGAACCTTAAGGCTTCTAGGAGGGAAATGGTGAACAGTAAATGTGCCTTTGGAGGGTATCTGGGTAATCTGCCTGGACAAGGATGCAAAAGGCTACCACTGGAGCTAGGCATTTTGTGAATACCCATGGTGTTGTGGACAATTCAAAAGGCAAGGCAGTAAACTAATAATGCAAAGACTGCACAACAAAACATAAGTATTTGTGGTAAGATGGGTGAATAGGGATGTGAAGTCATGCATCCTTCAAGTCTAAAGTGGCCAAATAAAAATTAGGGGTCAATAGAGGAAGAAGAGTTTGAAGGGAGAGCATGCGAAAGGTGGGAACATGGAGAAAGGGGTTTAGGAGGGACAGGTCCAGGATGGGTCTCCATGGTCCATCCTTTCTTGGGACCAA
The DNA here is from genome assembly GCF_019279795.1 of Protopterus annectens. Classification (NCBI taxonomy): domain Eukaryota; kingdom Metazoa; phylum Chordata; order Ceratodontiformes; family Protopteridae; genus Protopterus; species Protopterus annectens. The sequence goes on from NC_056745.1 coordinate 1,169,992,944, forward strand.
GAAGAGCCTTGAAGAAAACCATAGGCCCTCATGTGCAAGTGGGAACTTTTGAATTGTGCCCTGACAGACCAGATCTTGAATGACCTGTGGTGAATTTGGTCCTTTGGAGGATGTGGGATTCCTTTTGGGATGGGACTTCTTTCCATGTCATGAAAGATCCTTTTTCCACTACTGACAAGACCCGGGTGTCTGAAGAGATGTGTTGCCACAGGGGAAGACAGTGAGAGAAGTGGGCAGAAAGAGGGACATTGTTGGTAGGAGTCTGACAGTCACGCATTCTTGGGTCTGTCAGGAAAAGGCCGTCTAGCAGTAGACTGTGGTAAGGTATGCCTGGCATAGGATGATGATCTGGAACCTTTTGTTTTAAACAGGGTAGTGCAGAAGCCTTCTTGACAAAATTGGGTTTGGCGGGGTAGTTTCTTTGTAACTTTGGCGCTGGTGATACAAAGAGATGCTCGAGTCCTGCAACTCTTTGCTTTTCTCTTGCAGGGCCTTAAAACGCTGTGCTGACTGTTTACTAAAAAGAAAACTTATCAAGTGGAGCGTCCATGATTTTACTTTTAAAATCATCAGGCAGAGGTTGTAACCTAAGCCAAGAGTACCTCCAAGGACAGAAGCAGAGACAGCTGATCTAGATGATTCTTTTGCACCATCATAGCTGCAATTTATGGAGTGCCTGGTGACCTATGTAGCCAATGAGAAGGTAGAAGCAACCTGTGCTTTATTGGAGGAATCAGGAACAGAAATGAGTTGGTCTAAGGCCTGGGATACTAGAACCAGGACATATTTTACCATATGAGTCTGGTAGTTGATGGTTCTAAAGGCCAGGGTTGAAGATGTTTACACTTTCTTCCCTAACCTGTCCATCATGTTGCTGTCTATCTGATGGAAGCAAAGAAGAGGAGGGAATCTGTCTGGATTCCTTATCTGGTGCGACAGCAATAACCGCAGGGTCTGCCAAGGCAGGCCTAATGAGAAATTTACAGTGGTCAGGTACTTTATAGAACCTGTCTGGTCTCTTTGGTGCAGATAGCTGGGAATCAGGAGCTTTGGAGGATGAGGCAAAGGCATCCAAGTATGCAGGGATGACTGGAGGGATGGCTGAGAGAGAAGGGGATTCCATCTAAAAAAGCTCAAAATATCGTTTTTGAACCTCTGCCATTTGAGTGGAATCCCACTTGAAATACTCCCTCACTTTGGTAATTGTTTTCCCAAATGTAATGTCTTCTGGTGGAGAATCGCCTTCTTCCGGTGAGCAGTATCCTAAGGGAAAGGCCAGTTGTAAAGTATAAGAAAGGGACTCATCAGAAGATGAAGAGGAAGATTCCTCTTCTGGAGTTTGAGGCAAGGGGCCTAAGGGTGCAGGCCTAGGACTCCAGGCTGCCAGAGCAGACAAGGTCTGTGAAGTAGCAGGCCTAAGGGCCATGAAGGCCTGGAAAAGGGATTGGGAAAATGCTTGCCTCAGATGAAGCAGACAAGTGCTTTGCTTCTTTTTGAGTTAAGCCATCCTAGGTCCAGTCTGAGGAGGCGTAGGCCTAAGATCCAAGGTCACTGTAGGAATTGAGGAAGCATCCTTGGTAACAGAAGCTAGCAAAGAGCGTTCAGGCGAACCTGGTCTTATAAGGTTGAGACCTATCTTCTCCACCCCTGGGGGTGGAAGCACTCCACTGTCTAGGTCTATAAGAGGTCTGTGCTTGGACCCTCCCTCTGGGGCACCTATATCTACCCCTCTGAGGCCTGTCCGAGCTGGGAAAGGACCAATTTTTAGCTGGCCAATTTCTGCTAAATCTAGGAGGCTGAACTTGTAAGAAATCCTTAACCATTTGCATGGATTTTGCCTTATCCTCCATTTTCTTTATAACCTCTTCAGCCTTAGACCCAAACAAAACATTATGTTGAACAGGAGCATCCAGTAACTTTGCTTTCACTTGATCAGGCAAATTTTGTTCCTTTAACCAAGCATGCCTTCTAATGACCGTGCCAGTGGCAGCCGCCCTGCAAGAGGCCTCCAAAGCATCAAAACCACAGTGTAAGGTATGTTTCCCCACCTGCTCAGTAGCATGCATCAAATGATGTAATTCCTTATTGTCTGCACATGCAGAAATGGTACCCAGTTTTTGTTTCATAACAGACAAAAGATATTGCTGATATTTCAACATATGAAATTGACAATTTAAAGCCCTAATAGATAAAGTAGCAGAAGTGTACACTTTTTTTGCCCCATCTCTCCAAAGCTCTAGAATCCTTATCTGATGGAATAGGGTTCTTAGCAGTGGTGGCCTTAACACCCTTAGGACCCTGAGAAATGGTTTCTGGATCACCAGTAGGATTTTTATAAAGAAACTGATGGGAGTCGGGGACTCTGTAATATCTATCAGGCTTAGCAGGGGCCGGAGGAAAGGAGTCAGGAGTTAAATTAGACTCAGAAAAGACATCATCCACAATATCCAAAATAGGAGGAATAGCCAGGGGTCTGTGTTGGGGAAGAAGAAGGAAATCCCTAAGCCTTCTCTTAGATTCAGAGTACTCCTGTCCTTCCCAGTGAAAATGTTCCCTCATGTCATGCAAAGTTTCCCCAAAAGAATAATCCTCAGGAGGAGAAGCTAAAGGAATGGATTCCTCAGCATCAGAATCCTCATAAGGAGGGAAAGTGTAATCTTGTTCAGAGGAAGACACTGAAGAGATAGATGCCTGATCAGAGGATTCATAATCCAATTCTTGTCTTGGCCTTTTGTCTGGAGGGGGATGTGAACCCCTAATCATAGTTAGCAAGTCCTCCGCCATTTTAAGCATTTGTTTTTGAGATTTAGGTCCCGGATCAGAGGAGGCCTGGGCTTGAGTCTTTATTTTAGAAGGAGTCTTTGCCTTTGTCTTTGCCTTTACCTGAAGCTGCGTAGGCCTGAAAACCCCCTCGGAAGCCGGTACCTGCGCAGCGGCTCCGGACCCATCCGAGGGAGCATTATTCGAAGATCCTGCACCTGGAGTATTCGAAGGCCTAGTTGGCTCCTCGTGGGAGTCTGTTTTGGCAAGCAGTTCTGTAATGGCCGACGACAGGGGCTGCAAAAGTGTCCCACTGACGGCGGCCGAACCGGCAGCTGGCTCTGATTGTAAACTGTCATCTGATTTGGACCTTGGAGGCCTATCCTTATCCTTGCGCCTTTTATGAACTCCGGTAGTCGGAAGCGTGTCCGACGACATGTTATAATTAAATCTCCTCCCAAAGTAATGAAAGGCAAAATCGTATCTCTATTTAATAGTACGTTGGTTAAATCTAGCACAAAACCGACAACTAACTACGTCGTGGTCAGGGCCTGGACAAGGAATACAGTAAGAGTGAAAATCCTTATGAGGTATTTCCTTCCCACATGAAATACAATTATTAACTTTTTCTGACATCGGTCTGGAGCAAGAAAAAAGTTTCCCCAATGGGGTACTTAACTTTGAAAAGAAGAATGTCTTCGGTATGAAGCACCAAAAATAACAGGAGTCACCCGACCGGCACTTGCGAACTGCTTCCACCACGCGGCAAGAAAGACTGGAGAACATGGTGTCAGCTGGGAGCTTTGTACCCCTGGCGCACTGACGTCAGGGAAGGTGAGTACACAGCCGACATTGGACCCAGACTTTGGATCTTAGGAGGATCCGCACTGTAATGAGCTGAAATGGCACAGGCATGGATTTTAATAGATGAAAAAGATAGGCCTTTGTCCAACATCTCAGTCAAGTATTGTAAAATCTGAGGTATATTAGGGACCAGTGGGTCGAGTCCTTGTGCCTGGTTCCAAGCACAGAATCTTTTCCATTTTTCTGCATAAAATTTCCTAGTGCTGGGCCTCCTGGCTTCCAAAATTACATCCATTACAGCGTTAGAGAGAGTTGCAGTCTGAGTGGCTACATTATTCGCCATGCTGACAGGTGTAAAGTACTGAGTTGACTGTGCAGAATCTGATAGTTTTGCTGTGTCAGAAGATGAGGGATTAGAGGAAGAGGCCAAGGTGGGTCCTGAGACAGAGTTTTTAGGATTGGATACCAGTGTTGGCGTGGCCAGTCTGGTGAAATTAGGATCATTTTTGGCCTCTCTTGTCTGACTTTTAGAAGCACTTTGGTAAGAAGAGGCATCAGAGGGAAGGCATAGACTGTCAGGTTTTTCCAGCTGAATGATAGAGCATCCACTTTCCATGCATGAGAGTGATAAGTCCTTGTGCAAAATGTCTGTATTTGGCAATTGTGAGGGGAGGCAAACAGATCTATGTCTGGGCGTCCCCACTCCGTTGTTATCATGTTGAACACTTGTGGATTTAGCTTCCATTCATGAGGATCCATGAGATTTCTGCTTAGTTCGTCTGCCAGTGTATTTTTTGTTCCTGGCAGGAAGTGTGCTTGCAGATATACCTGGTAGGTCAGTGCTGTGCTCCACAAAGTCATGGCTTGTCTGCATAGGGGGTAGGAATGTGTGCCCCCTTGCTTGTTTATGTACCACATAACTGTGGTATTGTCCGTCTTAGTTAGTAGTTGTCCTGGATGTATTAGGTCCTTGAAGGCTGTCCGGGCATTTTGTACAGCTAGCATCTCTTTTTGATTGATGTGTAGATGCATTTGTTCCCTGGGCCACGTGCCCTGAATACATTTTCCTGCCATATGTGCTCCCCCGGCAAAATCCGATGCATCCATTGTTATTGTCTGCCTGGCTGCAGGTAAGGTGAAAGGCTGTCTCTTGTTGTGGTGACAGGCCTGGGACCACCATCGAAACTCCTGTTGTAGGCAGGGGATTAAGGTTATGACTGTCTCTAGGCTTTGACAATGCTGAGTCCAAACACTTTTTAGATACCATTGTAGTTTCCTCATATGCAGCTTTGCATATGGAATTAGTAGTATGCAGGATGCCATGAAGCCCAGGGCCTGCAGAATTTTTCTTGCAGGGAGCTGGGTCTTTTTTACCATCATTTGAAAGTAATGGATCAGTTGCCTTTGTTTGTCTGGCATGAGATAAGCCATCTGGGCAGATGTATTTAAGCTTGCACACAGGAATATTATCTTTTGAGAGGGCACTAGTTTTGATTTCTTCTCGTTTACTGTGTACCCTAGGCAAATTAGTAACTTTTTTACAAATGCTAGGTGCTTTAGAAGAATGTCCTTGCTCTCTGCTTGAATAAGGCAGTCATCCAAGTAGGGATATATTTTAATTCCTTTTTGTCTGCAAAATGCAATTACTGGAGCCAGGCATTTTGTGAAGACCCTGGGCGCAGTAGACAAGCCAAAGGGCAGTGCAGAGAACTGGTAATGCATTGAGCCTACTATAAATCTGAGGTATCTTCTGCACGACTGTCTGATTGGGATGTGCAGGTATGCCTTCTTGAGATCCAAAGTAACTAGCCAAGCCTCCTTGCCCAGCATGGGCAGGAGTTGTAGTGTTAACATTTTGAATTTTGGTACATCCAGGAAAGTAGTTAAAATTGACAGGTCGAGTATTGGCCTCCAGGCCTTGTCTTTTCTGGGTACTAAGAAAAGTCTTGAGTAAAATCCTTGTCCCTGTTCTTCTTGTGGAACTTTTTGAATAGCTCCCCATTTCCATAAGAGCAGCAATCTGTTTTTGTGCCTCTGCCCATTGGTTTTGTGGCAGGTTTGGCATACCTTTTAGTTTTGGAAGCATGTGGAAGTGGAACCTGTACACCTGCAAAACTATATTCAGCACCCATTGGTCTTGGGTGATCATGTGCCAGTTGTTTGAGAAAAGTGCTAGCTTTCCCCCTAGGGGTGCTATCAACTGGTAACAGCTTGGCATTTGCAGAGGGAAGTCATTGTGTTTGTTTCCTATAGGATAGTGATTTGTCTTCTCCTCCTTTGGGGGCTTAAGTACCCCATTGCTTAGGTTTGTAGGAGCCTTGGGGCTGAGATCTTGCCTCTTGGTCGTCTGTATCTGCCTCTTTGTGGCCTATCCGACACTGGAAAGGACCAATTTTTTGAAGGCCAGTTTCTGCTAAATTTAGGTGGCTGAACCTGTGAGAAATCTTTCACCGTTTGCATTGACTTTGCCTTATCCTCCATTTTCTTTAACACCTCTTCTGCCTTAACACCAAACAAAGTATCATGCTGTAGTGGTGCATCCAATAACTTTACCTTAACATGGTCAGGTAAACTTTGTTCTTTCAACCAAGCATGTCTTCGAATAACTGAGCCTGTAACTTTCGGCTCTACAAGAAGCCTCTAATGAATCAAAACCACATTGCAGAGTATGCTTTCCCACTTGTTCAACTGCATGCAATAATTCCTGTATTTCTTTACTGTCTGGACTTTCTGTATTTGTAACCATTTTCTGCTTTAACAAAGACATGAGATACTGTTGATATTTAAGCATGTGAAATTGACAGTTTAAAGCTCTTACAGCTAAAGTAGCAGAAGTGTAAACATTTTTCCCCCATCTCTCCAGAGCTCTGGAATCCCTATCCGAGGGGACAGGATTTTTGGCAGCGGAAGCTTTAACCCCTTTAGGACCCTGAGAAATTGTTTCTGGGTCTGCAGCAGGGTTTTTGTAAAGGAATTTATGAGAGTCAGGGACCCTGTAGTACCTGTCTGGCTTTACTGGTGCAGGGGGGTAAAGAATGTGGAGACCGACTGGATTCAGTAAAGACATCATCTACAATACCAAGCACAGAGAGGATAGCTAGGGGCCTGTGCTGAGGCAGTAAAAGGAAATCCCTGAGCCTTTTCTTGGATTCTGAGTAATCCTGGCTCTCCCAGTGGAAATGCTTCCTCATGGTGTGCAGGGTTTCCCCAAAAGAATAATCCTCAGGTGGGGAGGCTGAAGGAAAGGACTCTTCAGCATCAGAGTCCTCATAAGGAGGGAGAGAATAGCCCTGATCAGAAGAAGAATCAGAGGAAATGGAAACTTGATCTGAGGAATCATAATCAGTGTCTTGCCTAGGCCTTTTGTCAGGAGAGGGATGGGAGCCCCTGATTAAAGTAATAAGGTCCTCGGCCATTTTTAGCATCTGTTTCTTTGGCATGGATGACTGCTCTGGAGAATGCTGCACTTGTTTCCTTGTCTTTGACTTTGTTGCTGTAGTAGTCTTAATAGTAAGTTGTGAAGGTCTGAAGATGCCCTCAGAAGCCGGTGCCTGCTCAGTGGCTACGGACCCATCTGAGGGCATAGTTTCCTTAGGCCAAATACCTTGAGTTTCCACAGGCCTCGGGGTCTCCACATGGCTGTCGGTTACGGCCTGTGGCTCTGAGGTAGCGGGTGTCAGGGGCTGGGAAAGCAACTCACTGAGAACCAGCGGCTGGCCTAGAAGAGGCTTCGTCATTGGTTTTGGACCTCAGATGCCTATCTCTTTCTTTGTCTTTGCGTTTTTTTATAAATAGCGGTTGTCGGCTGATCCGACGGCATTATATAGTTAAATCTTCGTCCAAAGTAATGTAAAGCAAATTCAAACCAACGTTTAATAGTGCGTTTGTTGAATCTAGCACAAAACCGACAACTAGTAACGTCGTGATCAGGGCCTAGGCAAGGAATGCAGTAAGAGTGAAAGTCCTTATGAGGCATTTGCTTCCCACAACAAATACAATTATTAACTTTTAATGACATCGGTCCGGAGCAAGAAAAAGTTTCCCCAATGGGGTACTTAGCTTTATTGAAGACTTTGGTTCTGAAATTCAATTTTGATAATCTCAGGAGTCGGCTGACCGGCACTTGCGAACTGCTTTTGCTTCGGGCACTGCGAGGCAAGAAAGACTGAAGAAAATGGCGTTGGTTGCATCTTTTATACCCCTGGCACACTGACGTCAGGGAAGAAGCGACAGCAACCGACGCCAGACCAAGACTTTGGAACTCGGGCCGACTGTGGGTCGCCTGCCGACGGATAACCCAAGTGTAATGACTGCAACAGTGAAACACGATGAACATCTAGAACTGTGTCTGAAACGGAACCCGCCATAGTCGCTGGAGCCATCGGACATACCTCAGCCCCTAAATCAGCAGCTGGTGGGATGTCCAAATCTGGAGGTGCAGGTGCTTTTTCAGGCCTTGAAACGTTGGCCTTTTTCTTAGGCAGTTCTGCTGATACACTGAGCGTTGCTTCCATGCCCAAGGCTAGTCTTTTAAGGAGTTGGTTCTCAACGAAGAGATTTAAGGGCCGCTAAATGGCTGTGTAGGGCCTTCAGAACAAGTGACTGGTAAATAGAGCAGGATTTGTAGTTGTGGGAAGGCCCTAAGCAAAAGAGGCAGAGGTCTTGTCTGTCTTTGTGCAGGATTTGACATCCGGACTTACATTTGCCCTTCCTGGATGACAAGGACAGAATCAGATAATTAAGCAAAGGACAGCAACCAGAACAAGAAGAAAATAAATGTTCCCCAACGGTGTACTTATCTTTTCAAACCTCTTTAATGTGGAGCAGAATGAGCCAGCTGACGTTTGACTGGAGGCAGAGAAGTTCTGAGTTCTGTGCATGCAGATGTCACATTTATGGTCCATGGTTTATGGTACCTACGTGTGACGTCCCATGCACCATACAGCAGCCAGGCTAAACTTTTGTATATGGGCCGGATGTTTGGTCACCTCAGGCAGAGGATCCCTCATTTTAGAAAACTGCAACATGAGAACAGAAAGACATCAACTATTGCCAAACTTTTATGGCTTCTCGACATAAAGGGTAAGATCTGGTTCCTCCCTACTTGTTGATATACCAGACTACAGGCATGTTATCTGTCTGAACTGAAATCACACTCACTGGAACAGAGTCTTGAAATGCCTGCAACAGGACTGCTCTCATTTCCACAGCACTGATGTGAAGGTTGGTCTCTAATTGTGTCCAAGTACCTTGAACAGTCTTCCCTTCGTAATGTCCCCCCACTCTAAAAGGCAAATATCCTTGTTAATTACAGCTATAGGAGGAGAAGGACTGACAGTATGTCCTCTAACAACAACTCTGGATGGGATCCACCAAATTATGTGATTTCTGCAAAAAAACGTTAGTCCAACTGAGTTGAAGAGGGGGTGATAAAGTTATGACCATTTAACTGACGAGGTCCGCTGAAAGACTCTTGAAATCTGGACAGAGGGGTCAAGGTGACTGCAGAAGCCATAAGCCCTGGAAGTTTTAGAATTAGTTTTGCTGCAGGTGATGGGTGGGATGGTACCCTGGTTGTTGAATGGATAAAATCCTATGACGGGGCAAGATAGCTCAGACGAGTTGTATCCAGGTGACATCCAATAAATTCTATGGACCGAGATGGGATCAATTTTTTCTTTACCAGATTAACAGTAACCCCCAAGGTGTGAAAGAAAAGTACAGTTTTGTACCTACCATAAATGTAGATGTTCGAGGATCCACATTGCTGCAGTCCTAACCATTGGGGTAGTCCGCTGTCCAGTCGGCCCGAATACCAAAGTATATGGCTGACGTCGGTCAAGGCGCATTAGACTGATGTCAGGACGTCAGGGTACTAATGCGCATGACCGACGTCATATCCTCAGTCTTTTCTTGCCCCAGATGTCAGAAGACCCTAAAAAGACAAGGCCCAAACCAAAACACCAAAAAGCCCTGCACCAAACATATATACAATATATACAACTGCACAAGAATAACACCACCACCCCTAAACACAGAGGGGAAGGAGGGAAATTGGACTGCAGCAATGTGGATCCTCGAACATCTACATTTATGGTAGGTACAAAACTGTACTATGTTCTTCATTCCACATTGCTGCAGTCCTAACCATTGGGAAGAATCCCAAAGCAGAGGTAAGGGAGGCTGGCAAATCATAAGGAAGCAGGAGCTGTCAACATGCCTTGCAAAATAGCTGTGGCAAAACCAGCCCTAGATTTAGAGTAGAGAGGAAGGTGGTAATGCTTAGAGAAAGTATGCACTGAACTCCAAGTAGCTGCCTCCAAAATATCCTTAGTTGCCACCCCCCTTAGAAATGCTGTTGAAGTGGCAGTAGCCCTAGTGGAATGAGGCCTAATCCCAGCTGGAATCTCCTTGCCATGATGGGAATAACAAAAGAAATGCAAAACCCAATCCACTTAGAAATAGTTTGCTTAGACACAGGCTTGCCCTGAGAAGTCAAAGCAAAAGAAACAAACAACTGCTGAGACTGCCTGAAATCCTTAGTCCTGCTTAAATAATAACGTAACTGCCTATGTACATCTAAAGTGTGCAAAATCTTTTCTCCCTTGTTTTGGGGATCTGCATAGAAAGTAGGCAAATGAATAGTTTGGTTTAAAGCCACACTAGAAACCACCTTAGGCATAAAGGAAGGATTAGTACGTAATGATACCCTATCCTTATGGAAAATCAAAAAGGGCTCTACTGCCATAAGGGCCTGTAACTCAGAAACCCTTCTTGCAGAAGTAATAGCCAACAAAAAAGCAGTCTTCCATGACAAGTATTTCAACTCAGCAGTAGCTTGAGGCTCAAAAGGTTGTAGAGTAAGTTTTTCCAACACAAAATTGAGATCCCAAGCAGGAGTAGGAGCTCTACGTGGGGGTCTTATATTCTTTGCCCCTCTAAGAAACTGCTTGAACAAAGGATGCGAAAACAATGGTGGGTCACAATCATAGTGAGCTGAAATTGCTGCAGCATGAATCTTAATGGAAGAGAAGGACAAACCTTTGTCCAATAACTCAGTAAGATATTGAAGAGCCACACTCAAATTAGGCTCAGAAATCTCCAAATTGTTTGCCGCACTCCAAAATAAAAATCTCTTCCATTTTCACTTTCCTTGTACTAGGTCTTCTGGCTTCCATAATCACATTTAAAACTTGTTGAGGAAGTTGAGACCTGCTGTGTTTCAAAACAGAATATGCCAGGCTGTTAGATGAAGAGAGTGAAGCTTGACATTGAGCAGGTGACCGTCCTTCTGAGATAACAGGTGTGGAATCAAAGGTAAAGGCCATGGAGGCTTCCTTACCAGACTCCGTAGAAGTGGGTACCAGTGTTGCCGAGGCCAATCTGGAGCTATTAAAATCATCCTTGGCTTGTCTTGTTTGACCTTTAGGAGCACCTTTGGGAGAAGAGGCAGAGGTGGAAAGGCATACAGATGAAGATTTTTCCAACTGAAAGAAAGAGCATCCACTTTCCAAGCTGTGTGATGAAACCCCTTTGTGCAAAACTTTGGCAGCTGGTGGTTTAGTGGAGAAGCGAACAGATCTATGTCTGGAGTTCCCCATGACACTGTCAAATTCTGAAATACATGAAGATCCAGTTTCCACTCGTGGGGATCCATGATTTGTCTGCTTAACACATCTGCTAAGGAGTTCTGTGCTCCCGGCAGAAACCTTGCCTGAAGAGTTAGTTGCAAGCTGAGCGCAGTCTCCCATAAAATCATTGTTTGCCTGCATAGAGGGTAAGAATGTGTTCCCCCTTGTTTGTTGATGTACCACATGACAGTTGTGTTGTCTGTTAGAATCAACACCTGCCCTGGAAGAAGCAACTCCTTGAAAGCCATTAATGCAAACTGAACTGCTAACATCTCCTTCATATTGATATGTAGATGCAGTAGTCTGGCAGGCCACTTGTCTTGTATCCACTTTCCCTTTGAAAAGAGACAGTCTTCCTCCCAAAGGAGCTGCCAGACGAGAATGTACTGGCAGCTGAAAAGGCAGGTCATTGGGTCTGTTTACGAAAGGACTGACCCCTGCCCTCACCAGAAGTCTGAGCAGGTGAACTCCCTGTTCTAGGCCTAAAAGAACCTTGAGCTCTGCCCCTACCACGTCTAGACCTACCCCTAGACTGGGAATCATAAGCAGGATATGTCCATCCCTTAGTAGGCCAATTTCTACTAAACTTCGGTGGCTGCACCTGCAAAAAATCTTTAACAGTTTGCATAGACTTAGCTTTGTCCTCCATTTTCTTTAAAACTGCTTCCACAGGCGAACCAAACAACACATCAGACTGTAAAGGAGCATCCAAAATCCTTGTCTTAACATGCTCAGCTAAATTCTGATCCCTCAACCAGGCGTGCCTGCGAAGAACAGAACCAGTGGCAGCCACCCTCGAGGAGGCCTGCACAGCATCAAAACCACATTGCAAAGAATGCTTACCCACTTGTTCAGACACATGAACTAAATCCAGCAACTCTTTACACTCAATACCTTCCGCCAAAGCATCCACCTTAGATTTCAATTGTGAAAGTAGATAATTTTGATATTTTAGCATGTGAAACTGACAATTCAACGCCCTCATGGCTAAAGTGGAAGAAGTATACACTTTCTTTCCCCATCTATCCAAAGCCCTTGCCTCTTTATCAGTGGGAACAGGATTTTTAACAACAGAGGCCTTAACACCTTTAGGCCCCTGAGAAACAGTTTCCGGGTCTGCCCTAGGACTCTTAAAAAGATACTTATGAGCTTCAGGCACCCTATAGTACCTATCAGGTTTAACAGGGGCAGGAGGCAAAGAATCAGGGTTCAGGGAAGCCTCTGCAAAAACATCTTCCACCACATTCAACACAGGAGGTATAGCTAAGGGCCTATGCTGGGGTAAAAACAAGAATTCCCTAAGCCTCTTCCTGGAATCAGAGTAATCTTGGCCTTCCCATTTAAAATGCTCCCTCATGGAATGCAAAGTTTCTGAAAATGAGAAATCCTCAGGAGGAGAAGCTGTAGGAGTGGAATCATCCACATCAGAATCAGAATAAGGAGGATACTCCTGCAAGTCTTCAGCCGAAGACTCAGAAGCCTCTGAACACTGTTCAAAACTCTCAAACTCAGGCTCCACTCTAGGCCTCTTATCAGGAGGGGGCATAGAACCTCTAATCATAGTAATCAAATCTTCTGCCATTTTAAGCATATGTTTCTTAGGCACAGAACCTGAAGTGCTAGGAGAAGCCCCCACTGAAGCTAAACCTGGCCTACCTCTCAAAGAAGTCTTGGAAGCAGTAGGAGAGGCTCTAACTACCTTAGGAAGAGAGGGAAGAACAGCTACCTGAGAAGCCCCCTCAGCCTGGCCTACCTCCTGAGAGGCCACATCCTGTAACAGTAAAGTCTCTGCCTGAGACTCCAAAGAAACTCCTGGCAAAACCTCTGGCTCCACTGAGCCTTCTAAAGAACCGACGTCCGGGACTGCCGGTTCGTCAACCCTAGGCTTTGCTGCTTTGTCCTTGCGCTTTTTGGAGCATCCGGCGGCATTTTATAATTACAACGCTTCCCAAACACTAACCTGGCACAGTCTAACCTTCTCTTAATAGTGCGTTTGTTAAATCTAGCACAAGAGCGGCATCCAACAACGTCGTGCTCAGGCCCTAAACAAGGTATACACAAAGTATGGTAATCCCTATGAGGTATCTGTTTCCCACAAGAAATACAGTTATTCACTTTTTCTGACATCCGTTAAATACTGAGGCAAGAAAAACCAAAATGTTCTAACGGGTACTTAGCCAACTTTGATTCGGTCTGAAACTCCGACTTCAGAAAATTTCAGAACGCCAGCCTGCACTCGCAAAACTGCTTCTGCATCGGACCATGCGGCAAAAAAGACTGAGGATATGACGTCGGGCATGCGCATTAGTACCCTGACGTCCTGACATCAGTCTAATGCGCCTTGACCGACGTCAGCCATATACTTTGGTATTCGGGCCGACTGGACAGCGGACTACCCCAATGGTTAGGACTGCAGCAATGTGGAATGAAGAACATTGGGAGTTGTGACCATCTCTACTCTGGGACAGTAATCAAGGAGCTTCAGTCCTCACCTCTGACACTGATGAGGGATGGCCACTAGGAACAAAAATGGACACAGAGTAATTTCAGATGCTGCTGTCTGTACTAAGCACAATTTCCCTAAAGAGCACACAGGGAGAATACTCCAGACATGGGGGTGGAGACTCTCCAGGTCCCAGAGAAGACTCCACAATGACCAATTTGGAGCACTCTATGTCCCTGTTCCCCAGTAGATGACGCACACACTTGAGAAAGGCTGGCACAGATATACCAGCTATGCTCCCTCTGCCCAGACTATAAGATAATTATGCTGCCACCAGTCAGCTACTCAAAGGCTCTTACAAGGGTATCCAATTACAATGAGTAAAATTAATACTAATACAAATGGTAGAGTTTGACAAATGCAACAAAACTTTCAGAAGTGGCCACAGTGTCACTAAAATAAGCATAAGTACTCTTAAGATGTTAAAAGTCCACACTAAAAGACCAGCCACAATGAAAGGTATACAAAGATTTAATAAAGAATAATAAAATAGAAAACATGAGTATATTGAAAACCTAGTTACAATAAACAGAGTTTCAATCACAGGAGATATAAAAAATAACACAGTTGGATAGATTCACACAGATGCAGAAAAACAACACTTGACTACTCTCACTATATTTTCCTGACTGACTAATAATTACTATTCCCTTGTTAAGTTGCTTACTACAGCAAGGCAAGATGATGAGTGTTTAGTTGCTTACTACAGCAAGGCAAGATGAGATGTGAGGCTGTGTGAGATATCTGAGAGAGATCTTTCCCATCAGGTTCTGAGAAACAAAAGTGCTGGTGCAAGAGTTCCGTTGTATCACTCACTAATATCTAAAGAATCATTTCACTGCTGGTTATAGAATGACATCACATCTGGTCACCTGACTCTGGTACAGTACACACCCAGAGCTTTGCTATGATCTGTTGCAGCATATTAGTTCACCCCTAAGGACAATATAGTAAGATTCCTAGTCCTGGTTCTCCCAAATGTTTTTGTCTCTGGCTGCAATCAGACCTGTAAGATAAAATCTTTATGGCCTAAATCAACCTATTTAATTTTCAACCTATTTTTCAAAATTAGCTGGACTGAGATTAACCTCTTCCCTTCCAGAATTTTCTGTTAAAACACATACGTTTAATCAGTTATAATAATACCGTCTGACATGCATGTACATCTTTCTGTCCAGCAGGAACCACAATTGATACATTTTTAACACAAGCAACTTTACAAATACATTTTAACAAAAACATCTGTACAAATCAGTGTGACAGTCAAATGACAAAATTCTTCATAAAATTCCAGCTAGCTATGCTGACATCTGTTAAACATGCATTGCCCTATTCTCCCTGGCACAGATGACACTACCTCATATCATCACAGCAGTAAAACGTTCCTTTGCTGAATCCACAGATCCTTTGTTAGAGTGGTTAGGAGTCAATCACTAAAGTACGGAAACACTTGGAATCCTTGCAGTCTGACATAGCTGTTACTACTGACATACATTTAGTAAACAGCCAGGGGGCTGTGGTGAGTCTTAAGGGCAGAGCTCTGATTTAAAAATGAATGGCTCCCAGCCTGAAATGGAGGAATTTCCTGGGGTGCCTGTTTATCTTTACATGACAGTAGGCATACTGTAGACATAGTGATCACATCCAGTCTTCCTTCCTGAGTAGAGGTAAAATGGACTGAACAGTGACAACCTGGAATTCTGTGTTATTCACAAATTGGTTTAGATGACTTAGGTCCAGAAAAGGCCTTAGGTCCCCTGACTTTTCTGAAAATAAAAAGAACCTGGACTAGACTCTGGATCCTATCTGGTCTGGTAGGTCCTGCCAGATGACCCTTTTTCCCCAACAGCTTTTCAGCTTCTGCTGTTAATATCATCTGATGTAGTAGCACTGAGAGGGATCTTTGTTTTTATTTGTGGGTGGGGGGAGAAAAACATAACTGTGGATCCTCTGATTATCTTAAAAACACCCAAGAGTCTGAAGTTATGGCCCAGCAAATTTGAGGGTGTAGGGATAAGTGCCCACTGACTGCCTCCAGGGTGAGGCAGTCAGACAATCCTTCAGGAGTGTTGAAACGATCTTTCGGAGAAGGTATTGTGAAACTGCTGGTTTTGTGGACTGCCTCTGCCCCTAGGTGACATCCATTTAAATTACATCCTCGTCTGCCAGGAGTGGGTTGCCTGTGGAAGCATCTTGGTTAAAACCTTGCAATTTTCTGAATCACATCTTCTTTCCTCCTTGCTGATTCCTGGGAAACATTCTCTGAAGGCTGAAGAAGCAGATTCTCATGGCAGAAAGGGTCTTACCATCCTGTTAATTTCTGGTGAGTGACTCCTTTACATTAGGTCCAAACAAGGTGGAAACGTCAAAGAAGGCATTAAGGAAGGATGTGTTATAGCCTTCTGCAAAATCACACAATCACATTCAGGTATGGCAGCATACAGCTATGATCGTACCTGCGGCTCTAACCGTTCCATCAACTGCATTGGAAAGCAGAAATAAGAAATGTTAGAGAGGGAATGTAAGGTAGATAGCTGGGATTCCACACTGGTTATCTGCTGGAAAATTGCTTGAAAGAGAATTGCTGACCTCCTTGGTCAATTCTCTTTGGAAACGTGTAATATGGCAAGACAGTTCAGTGTTCTACACGAAAAGGTCGCTAAAGTGTGTGTTTTCCATAACTGTCCAGAGCCCTGGATTCCCTATTTAGGCAAGGACTCTCCTTGGACAATTCATTCTTCATGGCTGCCGCTACAACCAAAGCATCTACACATGGGGCTTTACTCCAGTGATCTCTATCCTTGTGTGTCGCCAAAATCTTATCTGTCTTTTTTTGGGAACTGTGTCTGCTGTATCAGGCTCCTTCCAGGCCCTCTGAAGCACAAAATTAATGAGGGTGTCAGGAGGGGTACTACAAAGTCAGTAGGACAGTCAACTCCAAAAGCCTCCAGAAACACAAACTCTTTTGGGAAAGGTGTATTGGTGGACCATCCCCCTCTCTGTTTTATCAGTTCTAGAATTTCACCAAAAAGAGACATCTAAGGAGAATTTAGAGGAACCTGCCCCTTCATCCAAATCCAGCTCTTCTGTGACGGATGCAGGTAATTAATCTAACTGCTTTCATTTACAAGTCTGTTTCCTATGGACCAGTCATTGGAGAACTTCTGGTGATGGTCCGAATCAGACAGGGAGCTCAGTGGGGGAACTTCCCCAAGGCTTTTGGTAACTCACTGTCCCTGTCTATCAGAAGCAGCAGAGTTCAAAGCAGTACATGTAGGAGGCAGAGGCAGATCTAAATAAGATAGTGGTACTTCTTCTTTTGGCTTGGAGAAAACCCGTTGTAAGGTCTCGAAAGCCGAAGTGGTAAATGGAGTTCAGGAAGTCTCTCTAATAGGTGGAACACAGAGATCCTGAGGCTCTGGCCTGCCCTGGCTCAGATGCCAGCACTAGAGCAGAGCTGTTGATAGCTAATGTCCCAAGACAGAGGAAGGGTTGACAATTTCAGAGTTGACCCATCCCCTCGAGCACCAACCCCGAAACTTCAGCTTCAACTCTCATCTCGATCAGACAAGGTTGGAGTCAAGACAGACTTGGGGTAACAACATGGAAGGCACTACTGGTTTGTCAACATAGGTTCCTGGAATGTTCAGATCTGAGGGCTTTGGTTCCAAAGACTGGACCTGCAAAAGAGTAGTCAGTGGAAGGGTCACTGGCACCATTCTCCACTCAACCTGCATGGATGAAGCCAAGAGGACCCCCCCCCTAGCTACTTCAGTATTTGAAGGAACCTCTGCATCATGCATCATTCGGCCAACATTGGTTTTGGTAAAGATCCTTCAAGGATGGGCAGGCACTGAAGAAGAAGTGATCGAAGAAGCCCTGGACTGATGCTCAAGTACTGGTGAATGGAACAGAGGACTAACTGGTTCAGAGGAGAAGAACGTGAATGGATCTGAAGAACAGGCAGACCTCGAGAAAGAAGCAACTGAGGGAGCCCTTGGCTAATGGAGGAATACTGGTGAATGGAGTTGAGGACTAATCGGCTCTGGGAAGAAGAGTAGTGGAGGAGAAAGTGAACAGATCCATGTAGGCTTTGGATCCAAAGACTCTGATACTTTTGGCACTAGACCCAAGGAAACTGCTGGGTTGCGAGACCAATGGCTTTCTTGATCCCTTTCTTAGGAATCTTGCTCTTTGAAGTACACTTTCTGTTTGGAGAGTTCTTTCTTCTTCTGTTTTGATGTATATGGAAAAATGGATGTCACTGACTTGCTCGAATGAGCAGGAAGAAAATGCTTTAAAATTAACTTGTCCCTTCTACTCTGAAGGGCTTTGTGGCCAAAGGAAACCCAGACCTTGCAGTCTGTGTCCAAATGTGCCAAACAAACACAATGGGAGTGGGAGTCTAGCTGAAGGAAATGTATGGCCATATTTCAAATATTTCTTAACACTTTTATCAGCCATGCTAGTGGGAAAAAAGTGTAAGAAGAAGAGGATCTGAAGAAGGCATACTGCCGAAAGCACTTGTCCTGGTTTTGAGGATATAAGTTTTTATCCATTAAAGTTTTATGCTTATTTCGCGGCGGTGGAATGTTCCTTGTTTTTTCTGCAAAAACTAATAACTATTCTTAATTACTATGTACATATATACTGAATATCATCTGTTTTTTTTTAACTGTAGACTAGAATAGTTGAGGACAATGGGTAGGGAAGGAAAAAAGCAACAAAAAGCAGATGAAGTTCACAGAAATATATATATTTAAGCAAAACAGTCAAAGATTTATCCTGCCGGTGAGATCAAAACCCTGTAACTGTGGTTCAGACAGCAAATGATATCTGAAGTATTTTGATTGTAAAAGTGGAATTACATGTAGGGGAGAAGTCAAAGCCCTGGATGCAAAGGCTTAAAGGTGTTGATACTGAATCAAAGTTCCCAACAGTTGAATCAGATGAAATTGGAGAAAGTACAGTTGTGTACACTTGCCATAAATGTAGATGTTCGAGTGTATTCATGGTTGCAGTCATCACATTTGGGTTATCTGCTTGCAGTAGCCCTCAGTCGGCCTGATTATCAAAGTCTTGGGTCCTGCGTCGGTTGCTGACTCATCTTCTGTGACGTCAGGTAGTCAGGGGTATAAAGCATGCAGCCGACGCCATTACATCAGTTTTTCTTGCCCCAGACGGCAGGTGCCCCCCTAATGGGAAGCAATTGAATATATATATATATATATATATATATATATATATATATATATATATATATATACATACACACACACACACACATACAAGGTTACACCTCCAACAAAAAAGCAAATACACCAAAAAGCTTTTAAGCATAGTAAAGGAGAGTAAGGAATAGCCAAAAGAAATCAGGGGGCTGGAGGGAGGGTAACCAGGACTGCAAAAGTGAATACACTCGAACATCTACATTTATGGTAAGTGTACACAACTGTACTATGTTCGTGTTTCACTGTTGCAGTCATCATATTTGGGTAGATTCCCAAAGCTAAGGATGGAAGGAGGCATTTAGATAGCATTAGGACCAGCTATAAGGCCCTGCAAGACTACAGTGGCAAAGCCAGCTCTGGATTTAGAAAAATGGTAAATAGTAATGCTTGGGGAAAGCATGTACAGAACTCCAGGTAGCAGCTTCTAGGATGTCGATGGTAGGTACAGATCTGAGAAAGGCTGTAGAGGTAGATGCAGCCCTGGTTGAATGGGGTCTAATCCCCTTGTGGGATAGGTTTTCCATGGTGCTTATAGCAGAAATGAATGCAGTGAGCTATCCATTTAGTAATGGTTTGCTTTGAAATTGCCTTCCCCTCTGCCACTGCAGCAAATGCCACTAGCAGTTGTTCAGATTTCCTTTGAGGTTTAGTCTTGTCCAAGTAAAATCTAAGTTGTCTGTGCACATCTAAAGAGTGCAGTATCCTTTCCCCTTTGTTCTGTGGATTAGAAAAGGTTAGCAAATGAATGGACTGATTTAAGAGCCATATTGGATACCACCTTGGGCATGAAGGAAGGATTGGCCCTAAGGGACACCCTGTCCGAATGAAATATGATGAAAGGCTCCACTGCCATAAGAGCCTGTAATTCAGATACCCTTCTTGCTGAAGTAATTGCTAAAAGGAAGGCTGTTTTCCAAGAAAGAAATTTTAACTCTGCACTTGCAGCTGGCTCAAAAGGAAGAAGAGTGAGTTTTTCCAATACAAAGTTAAGGTCCCAGGCTGGGGTTGGGGCTCTCCTGGGTGGTCTTAAGTTTTTGGTCCCTTTGAGGAACTGCTTGAGCAGTGGATGAGAGAAGAGGGGTGGTTCTGTGCTGTAATGAGCTGAAATGGCTGAGGCGTGAATTTTGATGGAGGAAAAAGAAAGTCCCTTGTGAAGCATCTCAGTTAAGTATTGAAGAATCTGAGGTAAATTGGGTGCTGCTGTGCCCATCCCTTGAGTTTGGTTCCAGGCGCAGAACCTTTTCCATTTTTCAGCATAAGATTTTCTAGTACTAGGCCTCCTTGCCTCCAAAATGACATCCAGCACTTGTTTGCTGAGGGATGGTAATGGGGAGATTAGGAAATCAGCCAGGCTGCCAGGGTCAGGGTTTGAAGCGGAGGGTGCAGAATTTGGTTCTCCTGCTGTGATAGCAGGGAAGGGGAGTCTGAGGCAGGTGCCATGGAGCCAGCAGTGACAACCTGCGCAAGAGGGGTACCAGTGTTGGCTTGGCCAGTCTGGTGCAATCAGTATTGTCCTTGGTTTGTCCTGTTTGATCTTCAGTAGTACTGTGGAGGGGCAGAGGAGGAAGGGCATAAACTGATAAGATCTTTCCAGCTGAAGGACAGAGCACCCACTTTCCAAGCTTGTTTGTGGGGAGTCCTTGTGCAGAATTTGTCCAATTGGTAGTTCTGGGGGGAGGCAAAAAGGTCTATATCTGGGCTCCCCATTTGTTTATTATCATGATGATAATGTTTGGTTCCAGTTTCCACTTGTGTGGGTCCATGAGATTTCTGCTGAGTCCGTCTGTGAGTGTATTTAGTTTCCCTGGCAAGAACTGAGCTTGTAGATGTACCTGGTAGCTCAAGGCTGTGTTCCACAGAGCCATGGCTAGTCTGCGGAAGGGGTAAGAATGGGTACCCCCCTGCTTGTTTATGTACCACACAACAGTGGTGTTGTCCATCCTTACCATTAATTGTCCTGGAAGAATGTGGTCCTTGAAGGCTGTCAGAGCATTCTGTACAGCTAACATTTCTTTTTGATTGATATGCAGGTGCATTTGACTTGGGTTCCATTTGCCCTGAATGCACTTCCCTGCCAGGTGAGCCCCCCATGCATTGCCTGATGCGTCTGTTGTTAGGGTTTGGGCAGCAGGGGGGTAGAGTGAATGGTAGTCCATTGTTTTGGTGGCAGGCCTCTGCCCACCAAAAGAACTCTAACTATAGGCAAGGTATGATAGGAATCATTGCTTCTAGATCCTGAGAATGTTGACACCATAGGCTTTTTAGATACCATTGTAGTTTCCACATATGCAGTCTTGCATATGGAATTAGTAGAATGCAGGAGGCCATGAACCCCAATGCTTGCAGTATTTGTCTTGCAGATAGCAGGATTTTTGTGGCCATTAGTTTGAAGTTGTCAAATGAATTTGTTTCTCTGGCGTGAGGAAAGCCATCTGGGAAGTTGTGTTCAAGCTTGCTCCCAGGAATATAATTTGTTGACAGGGTACTAGATGTGATTTCTTTTTGTTTATGGTGTACCCCAGATAAGTTAGTACCTTTTCTACAAATGCCAGATGATTCAAAAGTATGTCCTGGCTTTCTGCCTGAATTAGACAAATGTCCAGGTATGGGTATATTTGAATATTTATTTGCCTGCAAAATGCAACGACTGGAGCTAGGCACTTTGTGAAAACCCTGGGCACAGTAGATAAGCCAAAGGGCAGTGCAGAGAACTGATAGTGCATGCAGCCTGCTTTGAAGCGTAGGTATCGTCTGCAAGATTCCCTGACTGGGATGTGCAGGTAGGCTTCTTTCAAATCCAGTGTTGCCAGCCAAGCATCTTTGCCTAGCATAGGAAGTAACTGGTGAAGAGTTAGCATCTTGAATTTTGGAATCACCAAAAAGGTGTTTAATATGGAAAGGTCCAGGATAGAACGCCAAGAGTTGTCTTTTCTGGGTACCAGGAAACGTCTTGAGTACAAACCTTGTCCCTTTTCCTCTTCTGGTACAGTTTGAATAGCCTTTATGCTCAAGAGAGAGAGAGTACTTGCTTTTGAGCCTCTGCCCACTGATTTGGGGGTAGATCTGACTAACCGTTTGGGGTTGGTAATGTGTGGAAGTAAAATCTGTATCCTTGGGAAACTATATTTAAAACCCATTTGTCCTGGGTAATGAGTTCCCAGTTTTTTGCCTGCAGAGCAATTTTTCCCCCTAAAGGAGCAGTCAGTTGAGAAGTGCTGGGAAGTTTTAAGGTTAAGTCATTGAGACAGTTTACCATAGGATGGAGTCTTACTACTCTGATTTGGAAGTGGGAGCCCCCTACTGTTTAGTCCGGTGCATACCCTGGGACTGAAGCCTGGGTGTTCTGCTTGTTCTGGGTTTGGACTGAGAAGGGCAGGAAAAGACCAATTCTCAGAGGGCTAATGCCTACTAAATCTTGGAGGTTGTACTTGTAGGAAATCTTTAACAGTTTGCATAGATTTAGCTTTTTCCTCCATCTTTTTAAGAACTTCTTCTGGTTTGTTGCCAAACAGGAGGTCCTGGATTTAAGGGAGCATCCAGCAATTTAGCTTTAACATGATCTGGCAAAGATTGCTGCTTAATCCAAACATGCTTTCTAAGTACAAACCCAGTGACAGCAGCCCTGCAAGATGCCTGTAGTGAATCAAAACCACATTGCAAAGTATGCTTTCCAACCTGTTCAGCAGAATGCATTAAATCCTGTACGTCCTTATTTTCAGCACAGTCAGGAATCAATATCATTTTCTGTTTAAGCAATCCAATGATATGTTGCTGATACTTTAACATATGAAACTGGCAGTTTAAGGCCCTAATGGCCAGAGTTATATAAGTGTATACTTTTTTACCCCATCTATCCAGCACCCTGCAGTCTCTATCAGAGGGGATAGGATTTTTGGCAGTAGTAGCCTTGATACCCTTGGGTCCCTGTGAAATGGTCTCAGGTTTTTGCAGTAGGATTTTTAAAAAGGAACTTGAGAGAGTCAGGAACCCTGTAATATCTATCAGGTTTTCTGGGAGCAGGAGGTAGAGAGTCAGGGGCCCAAACTAGATTCAGAAAAGGCATCATCAACAATGTCCAGTACAGGAGGGATAGCTAAAGGCCAGTGCTGGGGCAGGAGTAAGAAATCCCTAAGCCTCTTTTTAGAATAAGAGTAATCCTGGCTTTCCCAGCAAAAGTGCTCCATAAGAGTATGCAGGGTTTCACCAAAAGAGAAATCCTCTGTGGTGGGAAGCAGAGGGAATAGAGTCCTCTGCATTAGAATCCTCATAGGTAGACGAGGGTAAATCCTGGTCCTCAGAGGAAACAGACATTTCAGAATCCTAGTCAGAAGTATCATAAGCAAAAGGTCTCTTAGAAGGGGAAGGTTGGCTTCCCCTGATTAAAGTAATAATGTCTTTAGCCATTCTTATCATCTGTTTTTTAGGCATAGAGGTCTGACCAAGCGGTCTGGGCGTCGGTTTTCTGGTTATAGTTTGAGTTTTAGGCCTTGAAGAAGATGATGGCATCTGTTTAATATGCAAGTCAGTAGGCCTGAATACACCTTCAGAAGCCGGTGCCTGCACAGCGGGTCCAGACACATCCAAGGCAGAAACATCTGCAGGTTCCACAGTTGAAGCATCTCGCGGTATACCGGATTCCGAATGGGTCTCAGTAGAGGCCTGCGAATCTGAAGTAGCGGGTATCAGGGGCTGCGAAAGTGCCTCACTGAGTACTGGCGAACTGGCAATGGGCTTGGGAGAAACGTCGTCGGCAGCTTTGGACCTAGGCGGCCTGTCTCTGTCTTTATCTTTGTGTTTTTTTCGGAATGTCGGTAGCTGGATGGCTTACCGAAGACATATCTGGATAATTGAACAGAGTACCAAAATATTTTGAAGTGTAAATATACAAACGACGAATAGTTCGTGGCTTAAATAAGGCACAAAACCAACAGCGAGGTACGTAGTGGCCAGGGCCAAGGCAAGGAATACAGTACAAATGAAAATCTTTGTAAGGTATTTGCTTTCCACAAGAAATACAACTATTGACTTTTACTGACATTGGTTTAGAGCAAGAAAAAGTTTCCCCAACAGGGTACTTAGCTTTAGTTGAAGACTTCGGTTCTGAAACTTGACAAAGAAAATTTCAGGAGTCGGCCGACCGGCACTTGCGAACTGCTTCTGCTTCAGGCATCGCACGGCAAGAAAGACAGATGTAATGGCGTCGGCTGCATGCTTTATACCCCTGACTACCTGACGTCACGGAAGATGAGACAGCAACCGACACAGGACTCAAGACTTTGATAATCAGGCCGACTGAGGGCTAGTGCAAGCAGATAACCCAAATGTGATGACTGCAACAGTGAAACACGAAGAACATCATCGTTTCTGCAGGAAATTGGAAGGATTAACCTACAAACAAGTAGCTTCAGCAATGATGATGCAAATTAGGTATAATTATGTACTTCATTAGATTTGATATATTTTCAGCTGTGAAAATACTCTGCATTGTTGGTGTGGGCATTTTCTGTACAGTGAGATTTTGTGCATAGTTGGACAATACATCTGGTAAAGAAATTCAAAGTGCAAAGTATCGAGAAACCATAAATGTGGAAGATTATCAGTCACAGGATGATGTACATTATGTTGTAAACTTAAAAGCTAAGCTTAACAATATATGGCTACCTAAGTGATTCCAAGAAAGCAAATCATTTGACAAATCAGAAAGAATAGTTGTGTAAAATCTTACCATAACCACAGATGTCCTTCTCCTCCATGTTGCAGTATTCTAGGTGTGCGATTTCCTGCCCTCAGGTGACTCGTACGTCGGCTTCTATACAAAAGCTTCAGCTTGGCTGCTGCAGTGTGCGTGGGATGTCACATGTAGGGCCATAAACTAAGGGGCCTTAAATGTGACGTCTGCATGCACAATCCTCAGAACTTGAAAGCCAGCAGGCAGAGAATAAGGCCCAGCAGGAGGTGTGCCAGTTGTTTACATGTGTATAACTTGGAGACTTACTGAAATGTAGGTAGTACAGGAAGGTATAAGACTAGGGGGGACTGGTGGGCGGGAAGGAGTACTGCAACATGGAAGAGATGGACATCTATGGTTATGGTAAGATTTTACACAACTATTCTATGCCCTTCTATTTCTATGTTGCAGTATTCTAGGTGTAGGAGCGTACCACAGTTGAAGAGGAGAAGAGGGTGGTGGGTAGATGCAGAGGGTACTACAAGACCCTGCAAGACTGCTCTGGAGAATCCTGTTCTAGCTCTGGAAACTTGACCCAATTTGTAATGCTTGGTGAAGGTGTGGATAGTGGCCCAGGTTACTGCTTCCAAAATGGATGCTGTGTCTAGGCCTTTCATGAAGGCCTTTGAGGTGGCCACAGCTCTAGTGGAATGGGTCTTGATTCCCATTCGGGGGGGTTCCTTTACGTGGTGAGAGTAGCAGAAGCAAATAGCTTTCCTGATCCAGCATGCAATGGTTTGCTTGGAGACTGCCTTGCCCAGGGCCTCTGGGGTGGAAGAAGACAAAGAGCTGGTTATAGTCTTTCTGATGGCCTTGGTCTTGTCCAGGTAGAATCTAAGTTGTCTGTGTACATCCAGGGAGTGCAGCATCCTCTCCCCTTCATTAGTGGGTGAGGGAAAAAAAGTGGGCAGATGAATGGATTGGTTAAGAGACAGATCATTGACCACTTTAAGCAAAAAGGAGGGGTTAGTCCGCAAGGACACCCTCTCTTTGTGGAAGGTGGTGTAGGGGGGACAGGCCATTAGAGCCTGCAGTTCTGACACTCTTCTGGCTGAAGTGATAGACACCAGAAGGACAGTCTTCCATGTACACATCTGTAAGGAGGAAGGGCCGGCCAGGTTCAAAGGGATTTTGGGTTAATTTCTCTAAGATGTAGTTAAGGTTCCAAGGCGGAGGGACAGGTTTCCTAGATAGTCTCATGTGCAAGACCCCTTTAAGAAAGAGCTTTACGTTGAGCTTGGCCAGCAAGAGGGGCTCCAGGGGCAGGCAGGTGGATATGGCTGGGAGATTAACTTTTACAGAAGAATAAGAAAGGTCATTTTTTTTTTATTAATTGACACAAGTAGTTTAGAACCAGGGGAACTTCAGCAGAGCTGGGGTCCCTTCCTTTTCCAGACACCATTTTGCAAATCTTTCCCATTTGGCCAGGTACAATTTTCTGGTGGTAGGTTTCCTTGCCTCCCTTAGGACTGAAAGCACATCCTCTGAGTAGTGGTGTCTGAGAGGAATCAAAAGTTTATCATCCACAGAGTCAGAGACTACATCTGTACCTGTGGGTGTAGGAGATTTCCTTTGCCTTATGACAGAAGGTCCACCTTGTAGGGTAACTTGAAGTGATGGCCCTTGGCTAGTTTGTGAAGTAGGGGGAACCAGTGTTGCCTTGGCTAGTAGGAGTCACTAACAAGATTTTTGGTTTGTCCTTCTGGATTTTCAGGAGGACTTTCTGAATCAGTGGGAATGGGGAAAGCATAAAGGAACTTCCCCTCCCAACAGATGCTGAAAGCGTCCACTCTCCATGCTAGAGGGGAGTGGGTTTTTGAGCAGAAGCTCTGCAGTTTCCTGTTCTGGGGGGAGGCAAACAGGTCTATTTGTGGAGCACCTCACTGGTGGACTATGTCTAATACGACCTCCCTGTTCAGTATCCATTCTTGTTGAGGCGCGGAGGTCCTGCTCAAGAGGTCTGCTTTGAGGCTGTCCTGTGAGGGGATGTAGACTGTCTTCATGACTAAGTTGAGCCAGAAGGTGGTCCCATATCAGCAGGGATAGTCTGCACAGCTGATACGCCTTTGTTACTCCCTGCTTGTTGAGGTACCATATCACCGTGCTGTGGTTAGTGACCATCTGGATCACCCCTGGAACTAGAAGGGGGGGTGAAGGTCTGTAGAACTAAAAACACTGCTGTCATTTCCCTGATATTGATGTGTTTGGCCTAAAGAGAGGGATGCTATTTCTCCTGAATCTTGTAAGAGGCCAGAGTTGCTCCCCAAACCGAATCTGAGGCATCTGTATGCATAACTTGGGTTGGGGTGGGGGAGCTATAGTGGGAGCCCTGGGTTCAATTTCACTTGCTGGATCCACCAGTTGATTTCTGTTTTCAAACAGGGAAGAAGGGGGATGGCCTGCTCTAGGGGATGTAGGTGCTGGGACCAGGTGTTCTTCAGGAAGCACTGCAGCTTGTGCATGTGCATTCTTGACAGAGGTAGTATGGGGATGGTTGCTGGCATCAAACCCAGGAGGCGAAGAAAATGCCTTGCTGTCGCCTTTCAGGGTAGTAGAGCTTCCTGGAAGTGGGAAATTAAAGATAGAACCTTGCCCTGAGGTAGAAAGGCCTTCACTGTCTGTTCTGATTCTGCAGCCAAGGAAAATCTTGTCCTGACTTGGGATCTAAGAGGATTTGGGGAGGTTGATGGTGAATCCTAGGTTCTGCAGAAGGGATATGGCAAAATGTAGATGTTTTAGTAGAGAATCCCTGGACTCTGCCAGCATCAGGATGTCATCCAGATAAGGGTAAATTTGTATTCCTTGAGTTCTGCAGAAGGCAATGGCTGGGGCCAGGTACCTTGTAAAGACCCTGGGGGCTTGTGGATAAACCAATGGGCAAGGCTGTAAATTGGAAATGAGAGGAAGGGCCAGAGAAATGCAGGAATTATCTGTGGGAACTATTGATGTGTATGTGCAGGTAACGCTTCCTTTAGGTCTAGGGTGACCATGAAGGCCTTGGCTGGAATGAGAGGCAGCAAGGTGGAGAGACAGAGCATTTTGAAGGACGGTACCTGAGGATGTAGGTTTAGAAAGGACAGCTCTAAGATGGGTCTCCAGGGGACATCTTTTTTTGGGGACCAGGAAGAGACTGGAGTAAAACCGTTTTCCCTCTTGTCCTGGAGGAATGGGCTCCATGTTGCCTAGCTGTAGAATATCTGCCAGAACTTGTGGCATGAGATGGGCCTGGCTTTTGGGAAGGGAAGAGATGCCTCTTCTGGGTGGCTTCTCTTTCCAGGATAGGAAGTACCCTTTTTGGATAATGTTTAAGACCCACTGGTCTGAAGTGATGGATTGCCAAAGGGGGAGACAGTGGGAAAGGAGGGCTGAGAGAGGGAGGTGGGCAAGGTAGTCACACATTACTGGGGCCTCCTCTGTCCTGAAAGGGTTGTCGGGGTTACTGTGGTGGAGCAGTGGATCTGGAGTTAGTAGGTCTTCTGGCCCCTCTCCTGGACCTGGAAGAGGAGGGCTGTGGAGTACGTCTTACAAATGTGGCTTTAGCAGGGTAATTCCTGTAATACTTGGGTATGGGCGACACCAGCAGGTGCTTAATGTCCTGGAGTTCTTTGCTTTTTTCTTGCAGATTTTTAAAAAGGTCAGCAGATTGTTTTCCAAACAGCACAATGTGGTCCAGTGGGGTGTCCAGGATTTTAGCCTTGAAGTCCACGGGGAGGTTCTGGAGTTTTAGCCATGAGTAGCTCCTGAGGGCTGAAGCAAATGTTGCAGACCTGGCAAATGCTTCTGCAGCATCATAGCTGCACCTTATGGAGTGCCTGGCTACCTGTTGGACCAAGGAAAGTTTGGATAAGATGTCCGTCTTGCTGGGACTGTCAGGCAAGGAAGCTAGCATGGAGGAGGCTTGAGAGACCAAGTCTAATGCATACTTGGTCATGTGGGTCTGATAATTTATGGCTCTGAAAGCCAAGGTGGAAGTGTATACCCTTCTTCCCCATCCTATCCATGTACTTACCATCTTTGTCAATGGGTAGTAGGGAGGCAGAAGGCAGCAGTCTAGATTGCTTATCTGCTGTGGTGGCAATAACGGCTGGGTCCACCAAGGGTGGCTTAACTAAGTATATGTGGTCCTCTGGTACTTTATAGAAACAGTCTGGATGCTTAGGGGCTGGAGGCTGGGAGTCAGGGGTCTTAGAGGTTACACTGAAGGCATTCAAGTAAGCAGGCAGAACAGGGGAAACTGCTGAAGGGGAGGGTGATTCCACTTGCAGCAGTTCAAAGTACCTTTTTTGGGTGTCAGTCATTTGGGAAGTGTCCCACTTAAAGTAATCTTTCATCTTGGTGATGGTCTCACCAAAAGTAATGTCCTCAGGGGGACAGTCTCCCTCCACAGATTCCTCATCCTGAGTGTAATATTCCTGTGGGGAGGCAATCTGGGAAACATAACAAATGGACTCCTCTGAAGAAGAGAAAGAAGAGTCATGTTGTTCTTCACTGACCTGAGGTGTTGTGGGTGGGAGGGAAGAAGCAGAAACAGGCCTATGGTTCAGAAAAGCAGGGTGGAAGTGGCTGAGGCTGAAGGCCCAAGGGCCATGAAGGTCTGCATGAGAGAGGAAGTGAAGGCCTGCCAATCCGGTGCGACTTCTGAATAGAAGGAGGTTAGTTTAGTTTTCTGCCTCTTTTTGGCTGTAGAGGAAGTAGAGCGTGGCCTGGTGTCGTGTCTGGAGAGTAGCACATCCGAAGTCTGGATTCCTACTGGAGGTAAAACCAAAACGGGTGTCAATGTCTCAGTGAGGTCCAAGGACGTGCCTGTCGTCGGCTGCAAAACGGCTTCCTCAAAGGACGTCGCTGCAGTTGACAGACCCTCTAAGCGTGCCTCAACCCCTAGAGCAGCAGTTGGCAGTGCATCGGTAAGAGGGGCAGCAGGTGAAGAAGGCCTACTTAACTTGGCCTTCTTGCACAAAGATTCAGGTGCAGCCACCGATGCAGGATCCATCCTAAGGGGTAATTGATTGAGGCGCTGGCTCTCAAGATAGAGCTTTAACACAGCTAAATTGCTGCACAAGGTCTTAGGCACAAACGATTGACAAATAGTGCAGGAGTAGTGATCGTGTTCTCAGCCTAGGCAAAAAACACCTGTCATGGGTGTCCTTGCGGGGTATCTGGCGCCTGCATTGGCACTTTCCCTTTTTTCCTGACATCAGCTAAAGGCTACAACAACCAAGCGTTAGCTATAACAATCATCAAAAATAAAGTCTGAAACCCAACGGGCTACTTATCTTTAAGATGTAACGTCTGTGAAGAAGCGATCGTACGATGTGAATGTTGACTGCGGCTGAAAGGTTCAGAGGATTGTGCATGCAGACGTCACATTTAAGGCCCCTTGGTTTATGGCCCTACGTGTGACGTCCCACGCACACTGCAGCAGCCAAGCTGAAGCTTTTGTATAGAAGCAGACGTATGAGTCGCCTGAGGGCAGGAAATCCCACACCTAGAATACTGCAATATAGGAATAGAAGGATATCAAACCTGTCTTGCTGTCTTGTCCTGTCAAGAGATTTAGGGTTTCTCAACACTTTACATATCAGGACTTCCAAAAGGCTAGCAAAAGTGTTAGCCAAGGCATTTATATCTTGCACTCAACTTTTTTATGATGGTAGAAGCCAGGCTCTGTGGTGCAGACAGATGAAGTCCTGACTTCAACCCATATGAATGGAGTCTGATTAGTAGCCCATAAGTTGAAGGAGTCAGTCCAGGAGGGATTGATGGGGCACGGACTGCTCACCTCTCCCAGAGCGTGGGAAGACTTTGCATGCATTTGGGGGTATATTGGGCAGTGTGATTTTCCTGGCAGAGATATGGGAAACCACTGCTTGTGTCATGGAAGAAGGCACACAGTTCCTTAGATGGAATGTCCTTTGGGCTATTATGGAGATGTCTGCGTTTGACAACCCACTGCACTTTCTTTCCTAATCTCCTGCTACATGTATGCAGTTAAGTCTGGGAATAAAGTAAGAAAACTTCTCAAACCACCCCCTGACGACTGTCTACATGATGGCCTCTCCTAGTCGACGGTTGACCAGGTGATAGGGGACAAGTGGGCAAACTGACTGAGAAGGGGGCTGATGATCAACAGGCAGCAGAAGCAAACAGTGGCATAAAGAAAACTACTGATAACAGAGATGCCCTTTGATAACTGGGCATAATTATGAGGAGACAGAGGCTTGTTAATAGTTAGCAGCAATTTGCAGTTATGAGCCAGAATACAAAATGACAATCAAAATCATAGCAAGGCTGATGTGGTTAGTAGGATCCCACAGCTGGAAAGCAATGTGGTTCCTGACTGGTTCGGAGCCATGCACAAGTAAAACTGATAACATAATTTATGCCAAAAGAATGAAGACAAGCAGCAGACAAAAAGACTGCTAAGCACTTGTGCACAAGACTGGCAAGTTCAACCCTTGAAAAGTGCCTGATGAAGCATGGGACCACCCCGCCCTCCAAAAGACAATATTCCTTTCGACTGATGTGGAGGAATCCCCATCTCGACATGATTTAAAAGAAACTCAGCTTTACATCATCAACAAAGGGTGGTCAAGTTAAATTCTGCACAGTCTTTGCAGCGCCTCCACTTTTTGATTGGGTCAAAGACAGAATTAATCACTGGTACAGATCTTGGTTTACAATTTATTACTACAGGTCTACTGGTAAAATAAAAGTAACTACAAATATCAGCACATGCCTACTCAGAAAATATCAACAGAGGGGGGAAAAAAATGAAAACAAAAGCAAATTAAAATTTTTATCAGACTGAGGACTGTGCTTGAAAGGTCACAACTTTACAATGACAGTACTTTCTGTACTAAGTGACTACAAAAAAAAAAATTAAGAAAGAATAGTTGTGTGAAATCTTACCATAACCATAGATGTCCTCTTCCATGTTGCAGTATTCTTAGCATGAGGGAGATTCTGCCTAGGCGACTCGAACATCTGGTCAGTATACCAAAAACTTGAGCTACTGCAGTGTACGTGCAACGTTGCTCATAGTACAGCTGAGCACCGGCCATAAAAGTGACGTCTGCACGTACCATCCTCAGAAAGTACAGTTGTGTACACTTACCATAAATGTAGATGTTAGAGTGTCTTCACTGTTGCAGTCATCACTGTAGGGTTCTTCCTGCCGGCAGGCAGTCCTCGGTCGGCCAGAATCCCAAAGTCTGGGTCCGGCGTCGGCTGTGTACTCACCCTCCCTGACGTCAGTGCGCCAGGGGTATAAAGCTCCCAGCCGACGCCATGTTCTCCAGTTTTTCTTGCCCCAGATGTCAAGTACCCAAAAGTAAAGGCTAAACGTAAAACAAAAATGTAACATACAACAAACTCCATACCCTGTAGCAAATACACCTCAGAAGAAGGGTGAAGCAGGGAACCACACCAATAAAAGTATAAGAGGGGACAGGAGGGTGGGTAACCCAGACTGCAACAGTGAAGACACTCGAACATCTAAATTTATGGTAAGTGTACACAACTGTACTATGTTCATCGTGTTTCACTGTTGCAGTCATCACTGTAGGGTTGAATCCCAAAGCTGAGATAAAGGGTGGTGGTTATTGAGTAGACGGGTCGGCTAGAAGGCCTTGCAAGACTGCAGAAGCAAAGCCTGCCCTGGACTTAGAATAAAGAGGGAGATTATAGTGCTTAGAGAAAGTATGCACTGAAGTCCAAGTTGCAGCTTCCAAAATATCTTTGGTAGGTACTCCCCGGAGAAAGGCACCTGAAGTAGCAGCAGCTCTGGTAGAGTGAGTCCTAATTTTTCCTGGGATTTGCTTTCCATGATGAGAGTAACAAAATCTGATTCCATGAGCAATCCATTTAGAAATGGTCTGTTTTGAAATAGCTTTGCCTTGGGAATTTGCTGCATAAGAAACAAACAGTTGTTCTGTTTTCCTGATATCCTGGGTTCTGTCCAAGTAAAAGCGAAGCTGCCTGTGCACATCCAAAGAATGCAAGATCCTCTCCCCCTTATTTTGTGGATTAGGGAAAAAAGTTGGCAGGTGAATAGTTTGGTTTAAAGCCACTTTAGAAACCACTTTAGGCATGAAAGTAGGGTTAGTCCTCAAAGAAACCCTGTCTTGATGAAAAATAATGTAAGGTTCCACAGCCATGAACGCCTGTAACTCCGAGACTCTCCTGGCTGAAGTTAAAGCCAGTAGGATAACAGTCTTCCATGATAAATACTTCACATCAGATGTGGCAGCAGGCTCAAAAGGAGGCAGAGTAAGTTTTTCCAGGACATAATTGAGGTCCCAGGCAGGAATGGGTGGTGTCCTAGGGGGCCTTAAATTCTTTGCTCCTCTGAGATATTGTCTCAGAAGTGGATGTGAAAAAATTGGAGGATCTGTATTATAAATGTGCAGAGATAGCGGAGGCATGTATTTTTATGGAGGAAAAAGATAAACCCTTATGCAACATATCTGTTAGGTAATGTAAAATCAATGGAATATTTGGAATGAGAGGATCTGATTCCTGAGCATGCATCCAGGTGCAAAATCTCTTCCATTTACCTTCATAAGATTTCCTAGCGCTAGGCCTTCTGGCTTCTAAGATAACATCCATGACCTGTTTGGAAAGGGTAGGATTAATCATAAACCCTGAATACGCCAGGCTGCCAGGCTGAGAGTTTTGATATGAGAGTGCAGGACCTGGCCCTGATGTTGAGACAAAAGATTTGGAATCGGAGGTAGAATCCAAGGAGGTTCCTGGGATAGATTTATCAGTGTTGAGTACCAAAATTGTCGAGGCCAATTCGGAGCTAGTAAGATCAGCTTTGGTTTGTCCTGTTTTATTTTTAACACCACCCTTGGTAGAAGAGGTAGTGGTGGAAAGGCATACCCCGAGAGAATCCTCCAACTGAATGAGAGCGCATCCACTTTCCATGCTAGCTTGTGATATGTTCTTGTGCAAAAAGTCTGTAATTGGTAGTTGTGGGGAGATGCAAATAGATCTATGTCCGGGCAGCCCCAGGCTTCTGTAATCATCTTGAGTATTTGGGTGTCTAGCATCCACTCGTGTGGGTCTGACAGGTTCCTGCTCAGGCTGTCTGCCAGAGTGTTTTGTTTCCCCTGGCAGGAATTGAGCTTGTAGGTCCACTTTGCAAGCTAGTGCTGTGTTCAATAGAGTCATGGCTAGTCTGCAAAGGGGGTAGGAGTGTGAACCCCCTTGCTTGTTTATGTACCACATAACTGTGGTGTTGTCTGTCCGTATCAGTAGCTGCCCCGGCTGTAAAAGATCCCTGAAAGCCAAGAGGGCATTCTGCACAGCTAACATCTCTTTTAAATTGATATGTAGATGCTTCTGATCCTCTGTCCAAAAACCTTGCAGACCTTTCCCCTGCAAGTGGGCTCCTCATGCATAATCCGAGGCGTCCGTGGTTATCACTTGGTAGGCTGGAGGTAGACTGAAGGCTTTCTCTTTGTTTTGAAGACATGCCATGGCCCACCAATGGAATTCCTTTTGCAGGCAAGGCAAGACAGCAATCTCTGTCTCTAGACTGTGACAATGCTGGGACCATACGCTTTTTAGGTACCATTGTATCTTCCTCATATGCAGTCTTGCATATGATATGAGTAGGATGCAGGAGGCCATGTAACCCAAAGCCTGCAGGAATTTCCTTGCAGTTAGCTGAGACATTAACGCCAGGCTTTTGAAAGTTGAAGCCAGCTGTAGTTGTTTTTCTGATGTCAGGAATGCCATCTGGGTTGTTGTGTTTAAAAGAGCACCCAGGAAAGTTATCTGTTGAGTGGGTGTCAAATTTGACTTTTTTACATTCATAGTGAATCCCAGGTACTTGAGTAGATTCTGAATAAATTCCAGGTGCTGGAGTAAAATGTCCTTGCTGTCTGCTTGAATAAGGCAGTCGTACAGATAAGGGTAAATTTGAATTCCCTTGAGTCTGCAGTAAGCTACTACTGGTGCCAGGCACTTGGTAAAGACCCTGGGCGCAGTAGACAAGCCAAAGGGCAGCGCAGAGAATTGGTAATGTTTCGAGCCTGCCTTGAACCTGAGGTATCTTCTGCACTCCTGTCTGATAGGAATGTGTAGATAAGCCTCCTTTAAATCCAATGTCACCATCCATGCATTTTTGCTCAACATTGGCAGGAGCTGCTGCAGAGTAAGCATCCTGAACTTTGGTATCTCCAGGAAAGTATTTAAGACTGACAGATCCAGGATAGAAAGAGTCTTGAATAAAAGCCTTGTCCCGTCTCTGAATTTGGAACCAGTTCTATGGCCCTCATAGCCATGAGGGACCTCACCTGTTTTAATGCCTCTGCCCACTGAGTTTTTGGTAGGTCTGGCCATCCGTTTGGTTTTGGTAAGGTGTGAAAGTGGAATTTGTAACCTCTTAAAACTACATCCAGAACCCACTTGTTTTGGGTTATATGTAAGTCCAATTTCGGTGAAAAAGAGAAAGTTTTCCTCTCAGAGGAGCTTCCAGGAGAGAGGTTCCTGGAGCCATGCATGGGGAGTCATTGAGCCTGTTTCCTATAAGGTTGAAACCTATCTTCTCCACCCCTGGGGGTGGAAGCACTCCACTGTCTAGGTCTATAAGAGGTCTGTGCTTGGGCCCTCCCTCTGGGGCACCTATATCTACCCCTCTGAGGCCTGTCCGAGCTGGGAAAGGACAAATTTTTAGCTGGCCAATTTCTGCTAAATCTAGGAGGCTGAACTTGTAAGAAATCCTTAACCATTTGCATGGATTTTGCCTTATCCTCCATTTTCTTTATAACCTCTTCAGCCTTAGACCCAAACAAAACATTATGTTGAACAGGAGCATCCAGTAACTTTGCTTTCACTTGATCAGGCAAATTTTGTTCCTTTAACCAAGCATGCCTTCTAATGACCGTGCCAGTGGCAACCGCCCTGCAAGAGGCCTCCGAAGCATCAAAACTACAGTGTAAGGTATGTTTCCCCACCTGCTCAGTAGCATGCATCAAATCATGTAATTCCTTATTGTCTACACATGCAGAAATGGTACCCAGTTTTTGTTTCATAACAGACAAAAGATATTGCTGACATTTCAACATATGAAATTGACAATTTAAAGCCCTAATAGATAAAGTAGCAGAAGTGTACACTTTTTTGCCCCATCTCTCCAAAGCTCTAGAATCCTTATCTGATGGAATAGGGTTCTTAGCAGTGGCGGCCTTAACACCCTTAGGACCCTGAGAAATGGTTTCTGGATCACCAGTAGGATTTTTATAAAGAAACTGATGGGAGTCGGGGACGCTGTAATATCTATCAGGCTTAGCAGGGCCCAGAGGAAAGGAGTCAGGAGTTAAATTAGACTCAGAAAAGACATCATCCACAATATCCAAAATAGGAGGAATAGCCAGGGGTCTGTGTTGGGGAAGAAGAAGGAAATCCCTAAACCTTCTCTTAGATTCAGAGTACTCCTGTCCTTCCCAGTGAAAATGTTCCCTCATGTCATGTAAAGTTTCCCCAAAAGAATAATCCTCAGGAGGAGAAGCTGAAGGAATGGATTCCTCAGCATCAGAATCCTTATAAGGAGGGAAAGTATAATCTTGTTCAGAGGAAGACACTGAAGAGACAGATGCCTGATCAGAGGATTCATAATCCAATTCTTGTCTTGGCCTTTTGTCTGGAGGGGGATGTGAACCCCTAATCATAGTTAGCAAGTCCTCCGCCATTTTAAGCATTTGTTTTTGAGATTTAGTTCCTGGATCAGAGGAGGCCTGGGCTTGAGTCTTTGTTTTAGAAGGAGTCTTTGCCTTTGTCTTTGCCTTTACCTGAAGCTGCGTAGGCCTGAAAACCCCCTCGGAAGCCGGTACCTGCGCAACGGCTCCGGACCCATCCGAGGGAGCATTATCCGAAGATCCTGCACCTGGAGTATTCGAAGGCCTAGTTGGCTCCTCGTGGGAGTCCGTTTCGGCAAGCGGTTCTGTAATGGCCGACGACAGGGGCTGCGAAAGCGTCTCACTGACGACGGCCAAACCGGCAGCTGGCTCTGATAGTAAACTGTCGTCTGATTTGGACCTCGGAGGAACTATCCTTATCCTTGCGCCTTTTATGAACTCCAGTAGTCGGAAGAGTGTCCGACAACATGTTATAATTAAATCGCCTCCCAAAGTAATGAAAGGCAAAATCGTATCTCCGTTTAATAGTACGTTGGTTAAATCTAGCACAAAACCAACAACTAACTACGTCGTGGTCAGGGCCTGGACAAGGAATACAGTAAGAGCGAAAATCCTTATGAGGTATTTGCTTCCCACATGAAATACAATTATTAACTTTTTCTGACATCGGTCTGGAGCAAGAAAAAAGTTTCCCCAATGGGGTACTTAGCTTTGAAAAGAAGAATGTCTTCGGTATGCAGCACCAAAAATAACAGGAGTCACCAGACCGGCATTTGCGAACTGCTTCCACCGTGTGGCAAGAAAGACTGGAGAACATGGCGTCGGCTGGGAGCTTTGTACCCCTGGCGCACTGACGTCAGGGAGGGTGAGTACACAGCCGACGCCGGACCCAGACTTTGGGATTCTGGCCGACCGAGGGCTGCGTGCCGGCAGGAAGAACCCTACAGTGATGAACTGCAACAGTGAAACATGATGAACATTTTAATGTTCCGGTCAGAACATCAGCCCTAGAATAAGAGGAAAAGAAAATTCCCAGGTAAAATCTAAGGAAGAGCATGAACCAAGAGGGAAGGAGGGAGGGACAGAATACTGCAACATGGAAGAGAAGGACATCTTATGGTTATGGTAAAATTTTACACAACTATTCTATGTCCTATTCCTATGTTGCAGTACTCATAACATGAGAGAGAATACCACAGCTCATGAGTGAAAAGGGGGGTACCAACACAAGTAGTCTTCAGAAAGCCATGCAGAATTGCTCTAGCAAATCCTGCTCTGGATCTGGAAATGGAATCCAGTTTGTAGTGTTTTTGTAAAGGTATGGACGGAGGACCAAGTAGCTGCCTTGCCTCTAGGATGGAAGCAGTGTCCAAGTCCTTTAAAGAAGGATCCAGATGAAGCCACAGCTCTAGCTGATTGTGCTTTAACTGACGAAGACAGAGATTTCCCCTGAGAGAGATAACAAAATGTAATACCCTTAGAGATCCAAGTAGAAATAGTCCCTTTAGAAAAAGGTATTCCCAGAACTCTGGGGTAAAAATAAATTAAATGCTCAGATTTCCTAATGGATGTGGTTTTGTTCAGGGAAAATCTGAGCTGTCTGTGTACATCTAAAGTGTGCAGCACCCTCTCACTGGAGTTTGAGGTGATAGGAAAAATGTGGGCAAATGAATAGATGATTAAGGGACAAGTCATTAACCATTTTAGACATGGAGGAAGGATTGGCACGAAGGGATGCCCTATCCTTGTGAAAAATCAGAAAAGGTTGAGAAGACATTAAGGATTGGAGTTCTGAAACTCATCTAGCAGAAGTAATAGCTACCAGTAAAACAATCTTCTAAGTAAAACATTTTAGGGAAGCAGCAGCAGGTTCAAAGGGTGCTTGGGTCAGTTTTTCCAAAATAAAATTTAGGCCCCAAGGAGACGAAACAGGTTTCCTTGGAGGCCTAATGTGAAAGATGCCTTTTAAGAAAAGTTTGACCTCTAATCTAGAAGCTACGGGAGGAGACAAAGGCAGGCATGCAAAAATGGCTGATAGATACGCTTTAACTGAAGAACAGGTCAATCCATCCTTGAGCAATTCACACAAGTAAGAAAGGACTAGAGGAATATCCATGGAAAATGGGTCTAGCCTCTAATTAAGACACCAGATGGAGAACCTCTTTCATTTGGATAGGCAGGATCTCCTTGTAGCAGATTTCCTGGCCTCCTGCAGGACAAGAAGCATGTCCTCAGGAAAAAAAAAGTGTCTGAAGGGGATCAGAAGGCTATTACCCCACAAGGTCAGGTTCAGTGTTGATAAATGTGGATGAATGAGAGATCCCTTGTCTTGTGTGAGTAGATCCACCCTGTGAGGTAATTTGTGATGACTGCCCTTGGCTAACTGCAGAAGAGGAGGGAACCAGTGCTGTCCTGGCCAAAAGGGGGTCACAACAAGAATTCTGATTTGTCCTTCTGAATCTTCAAGAGGACATTCTGAATTACAGGGAAGGGGAGAATGCGTAAAGAAAAGTACAGTTTTGTACCTACCATAAATGTAGATGTTCGAGTGCTAATACAGCTGCAGTCATAACAGATGGGTTGTCCTGCCGTCAGGCGGGTCCTCGGTCGGCCGAATTCCAAAGTCTAGGTCCGGCGTCGGTTGTCGTTGCTTTCTTTCCTGACGTCAGTGCGACAGGGGTATATAAGACACAGCCGACGCCATTTTCTTCAGTCTTTCTTGCCCCAGATGTCAGGTGCCCCCAGAAGGAAGGCAAAATATATATATATAGATATATATATATAATATATAATCATGCATTGCAATATAATCAAAAACCAGTAGTTGCAAGCAAATACACCATAGAAGGATAACCCAATCAAGTTGTGAGATGAGGAGTTAGCCACTAGGTCTGTACCCAGAGGGGAAGGAGGGAGGGAAACCTGGACTGCAGCTGTATTAGCACTCGAACATCTACATTTATGGTAGGTACAAAACTGTACTATGTTCATCGTGCATACAGCTGCAGTCATAACAGATGGGTAGAATCCCAAAGCTACGCACAGGGTGGTAGGCACTAGGTGGAACTGGGAGGAGCCAGAATGCCCTGCAACACAGCAGTGGCAAAGCCTGCTCTAGTTTTGGAGTATAAAGGTAGGTGGTAGTGTTTAGTGAAGGTATGCACAGAACTCCAAGTGGCTGCCTCCAAAATATCTTTGGTAGGGACTCCTCTGAGGTAGGCTGCAGAGGTAGCTGTGGCCCTTGTGGAGTGGGGTCTGATGCCTGCAGGTACAGATTTACCATGAAAGGAGTAACAAAACCGTATGCAGTGGCCTATCCATTTTGAAATAGTCTGTTTGGAAATTGGCTTCCCTTGAGCTCCTACAGCATAGGACACAAAGAGTTGTTCTGATTTCCTGAAAGGCTTTGTTCTGTCCAAATAGTAACGTAGCTGTCTATGGATGTCTAAGGAATGTAGCAGCCTTTCCCTTTTGTTTTGAGGATTGGGGTAAAAGGTAGGTAAGTGTACGGCCTGATTTAAAGCTACCCTGGATACTACCTTAGGCATAAATGACGGGTTGGTTCGTAGGGAAACCCTGTCCTGATGGAAGATGAGAAAGGGCTGCACAGCCATGAGAGCTTGTAGTTCCGAAACCCTACGAGCTGAGGTAATGGCCAGAAGGAAAGCTGTTTTCCAGGACAAATATTGCAAATCTGTTGAGGCAGCTGGTTCAAAGGGAGGCAATGTTAATTTTTCTAGAATGTAATTAAGATCCCAGGCTGGTATTGGTTGTTTCCTTGGAGGTCTTATATTCTTAGCTCCTCTGAGGAACTGTCTTAAGAGTGGGTGGGAGAATAATGGTGGATCAGTGTTGTATTCAGCAGAAATGGCTGAGGCATGGATTTTGATGGATGAAAATGAAAGTCCACTGTTCAACAGCTCAGCTAGATATTGTAATATCTGAGTTAAATTCAGTTTTCTAGGATCCTGGCCTTTTTTCTCATTCCAAGTGCAAAACCGTTTCCATTTTGCGGAGTAAGCCTTTCTAGTAGATGGCCTTCTGGCCTCCAAAATGACATCCTACACCTCCTTGGAGAGTAGGGTCTGTTGTGGTGTTAAGGAATTTTCCATGCAGCCAGATTGAGTGTTTTCAGCTGACTGTGAAGAGTTTTGTAGCTGTGCTGAGTCAGTAGAAGAGGCATTAGAGGTAGGGTCCAGGGAGGAGAATGTGTCAGGCTCCTCAGGAGTGGGTACCAGTGTTTTCTTGGCCAGTCTGGAGCGATCAGTATCATCTTCGGTCTGTCTGCTCTTGCTTTCAAGAGCACCTTGGGCAGAAGAGGCAAAGGTGGGAAGGCGTAAACTGTCCATGCTGCCCAACTGAAAGAAAGGGCGTCCACTCTCCAGGCCTTTGAATGGAATGTCCTTGAGCAGAATTTTGTCAGTGATTCCTGTGGGAGGCAAAGAGATCTATGTCTGGCCTTCCCCACGCTTGGATTATCTTTGTAAACACTTGAGGATGCAACTTCCATTCGTGC
The DNA here is from genome assembly GCF_019279795.1 of Protopterus annectens. Lineage (NCBI taxonomy): Eukaryota > Metazoa > Chordata > Ceratodontiformes > Protopteridae > Protopterus > Protopterus annectens. Next base: position 1,170,033,762 of record NC_056745.1, read on the forward strand.
GGGTCTGTCATATTTCTGCTTAGATTGTCTGCCAGCGTGTTTTCCAAACCTGGCAGGTACTGTGCTTGAAGTTCGATTTGCCATTCCAGAGCCAAGTTCCAAAGTGACATGGCCAGCCTGCACAGGGGGTATGAATGTGTTCCTCCTTGTTTGTTTATGTACCACATTACTGTGGTGTTGTCTGTTCTTATCAATAATTGCCCTGGATGCAGGAGGTCCTTGAAAGCTGTAATTGCATTTATCACTGCTAGCATTTCCTTTTGATTGATGTGAAGGTGCTTTTCCTTTTGGGACCATTTGCCCTGAATGCACCTGTCTGTCATGTGTGCCCCCCAGGTGTAGTCTGAAGCGTCTGTTGTGATGACTTGATTTGCTTGAGGCTTGCAGAATGGTAGACCTGTGTTTGTTTGACATGCTTGGGCCCACCATAGAAATTCCTTTTGCAAACATGGGATTAGTGGTATTATTGTTTCCAAACTGTGGCTGTGTTGAGACCATAGGTTTTTTAGGTACCATTGAAGTTTCCTCATATGCAACTTTGCACATGGGATTAGAAGAATGCAAGATGCCATGAAGCCCAGAGCCTGCAGGATTTTCCTTGCAGTAAGCCTGGTACAATTTGCTAGTATTTTGAAGTACTGAGTTAGTTGCCCCTGTTTTTCTGGCATAAGATAGGCCATCTGGGTGTTTGTGTCCAAGTTGGCACCCAGGAAAATTATTTTCTGAGATGGTATTAGCCTGGATTTCTCTTTGTTGACTGTGTATCCCAGAGAATTCAATAACCGTGTTACATAAGCTAGATGTTCCAGAAGTATGTGTTTGCTGTCCGCTTGGATAAGGCAATCGTCCAAATAAGGGTAAATTTGTATCCCTTGAAGTCTGCAGTAGGCAATTACTGATGCCAGGCATTTCGTGAATACTCTGGGCGCAGTAGATAAGCCAAAGGGCAATGCAGAGAATTGATAGTGGATTGAACCTGCAAGAAATCTGAGGTATCTTCTGCAGTTTTGTCTGATTGGGACATGCAGGTATGCCTCCTTGAGGTCCAATGTTACCAGCCAAGACTCCTTGCCCAGCATGGGAAGAAGCTGCTGTAAGTTGAGCATCTTGAATTTTGGTATGAGTAGAAATGTGTTTAGGATGGATAAGTCCAAAATGGGTCTCCAATCGGTTCCTTTCCTTGGTACCAGGAATAGTCTGGAATAAAAACCTTGACCTCGTTCGTGAGTAGGTACCTCTTGAATAGCTTTCATGTCCATGAGCTTTGAAATTTGTATTTGAGTCTCTGCCCTTTGATTGTGTGGCAGGTTCGGCATGCCTCTCATTTTTGGAAGTGTGTGAAAATGAAATCTGTAGCCTCTGTTTATAATGTCTAGGATCCATTTGTCTGTTGTGATAATATGCCAATTTTTTGAAAATAATGTCAGTTTTCCTCCCAAGGGTGCTGCCAGTTGAGACTTGCTTGGCATGCAAAGGGGAAAGTCATTGGGTTTGTTTTCTGTATTGTTGTGCACTGTCTTTGCCACCTCTTGGTGCTGGAGTTTGCCATTGTCTGCCTCTATATGATCCTTGAGATTGTCCTCTGCCCCTTGTGCGCCTGTATCTACCTCTTTGGGGCTTGTCCGTGGCTGGAAAGGACCAGTTTTTTTGAAGGCCAATTTCTGCTAAAACGTGGTGGTTGTACCTGTAGAAAGGCTTTGACAGTTTGCATAGATTTACCTTTTTCTTCCATTTTCCGTAGTATCTCCTCAGCATTAGTACCAAATAATACATCCTTTTGTAAAGGAGCATCTAGCAGTTTAGCTTTAACATGATCAGGCAAGGTTTGTTCCCTAAGCCAGGCATGTCTATGAATGACTGATCCTGTAACAGCAGCTCTACTTGAGGCCTCTAGAGCATCATAGCCACATTGTAATGTGTGTTTACCCACTTGTTCTGCACTATGCATCATATCCTGCAACTCCTTCAAATCTGGTGGTTCAGGTTGTGACATTTTATTCCTTAATTGTGATAACAGAAACTGCTGATATTTAAGCATATGGAATTGACAATTTAAGGCCCTCATGGCTAGGGTGGCCGAGGTATATACCTTTTTTCCCCACCTTTTTAAGGATCTAGACTCTCTTTCGGAAGGTAATGGGTTCTTAGCAGTAGAGGCCTTCATTCCCTTGGGGCCTTGAGAAATGGTTTCAGGGTCAGCATTATGGCTTTTGTAAAGAAATTGGTGTGAGTTAGGAACTCTGTAGTACCTATCAGGCTTGACTGGGGCAGGAGGCAGGGAATCCGGATTAAGGCAAGCCTCCGAGTAAACATCATCAAGTATGTCCAGGACAGGAGGTATCGCCAGAGGTCTGTGCTGAGGTAGCAAAAGAAATTCCCTAAGTCATTTCTTGGAATCTGAAAAAATCTTGGCCTTCCCAATGGAAGTGTTCCCTCAAGGAATGCAAGGTTTCCCCGAAAGAAAAATCCTCTGGGGGAGATACAGAAGGAATGGACTGCTCTGCATCAGAATCTTCAAAGGGAGAGTACGAGTGCTCCTCTTCATCAGAATGTTCTGAAATAATGGAGCCCTGGTCAGAAGAGGGAGAATCTTCCTCCACTCTGGGTCTCTTGTCCGGAGGGGGTTGGGAACCCCTGATAAGAGTAATTAAATCCTCAGCCATTTTGAGCATCTGCTTTTTAGGCATGGGGCCTGGAGATGGGCCCTGTGCAACAGGCCTCTTGGGATGCATGGCTGACTTGGACTTAGTAAAGGCCTTTATGGAAAAGGAAGATGAAGGTCTGAAGACACCATGGGTGGAAGTGGACCTGTCCACATTAAGAGGCTCAACACTCACAGCGGCTTCGGTAGTTGTAGTCAGGGTATGGGCCGAGGTACCTGCGGTCTCGGTTACAGAAGACACTGCCAGAGAAGTGTCGTCGGTAGTCAGGGGCTGCGTAGGCGCCTCGCTGAGAACCGGACCACGTGGAGCCGGTTTTGGCGTGGTGTCGGTGGAGGCCGCGGACCTCGCGTGTCAGTCTTTGTCCTTGCATTTTTTGGACAAAACGGTAGTCGGAGTCTCCAACGACATTTTATAATCAAAAGCTTTACCAAAAAAGTGCTGGGCGAACTCCGCCCGACGCTTAATAGTGCGTTTATTGAAAGTAGCACAAAAGCGACAGCCCGAGACGTCGTGGTCTGGGCCTAAACAAGGTATACAGAGGGAATGGAAATCCTTATGCGGTATTTGCTTCCCACAAGAAATACAACTGTTAACTTTGTCTGACATCAGTCTGAGGCAAGAAAAGTTTCCCCAACGGGTTACTTAGCTTTAAAGAAGACTTCGGTTTCCAAATTTTCGTAATTTCAGGAGCTGGCCGACCGGCACTTGCGAACTGCTTCTGCTTCGGGCACTGCACGGCAAAAAAGACTGGAGAAAATGGCGTTGGCTGTGTCTTATATACCCCTGTCGCACTGACGTCAGGAAAGAAAGCGACGACAACCGACGCTGGACCTAGACTTTGGAATTCGGCCGACCGAGGACCCGCCTGAAGGCAGGAGAACCCATCTGTTATGACTGCAGCTGTATGCACGGTGAACATCATCCCCTTCCATGAAAATGATACAGCATCCACCTTCCAGACCAGAGGGTGAGGAACACTGGCACAGAACTTTGGAAGCTGCCTGTTCATAGGAATGAAAAACAGGTCTATTTGAAGTGTACCCAGCTGGTGCAGAATGCCCAGAAACACATCCCTGTGGATCATTCATTCATGGGTCTGTGTCATGGATCTGCTCAGTGTGTCTGCCTGAACATTTTTGAGCTGATGGAATGTAAACAGCTGTCAAAGTTACTTTTGCTTCCATAGCAGTCCCCCAGGCTTTCATTGTTAACCTGCAAAGCAGATAAGATTTTGTTCCTCCCTGCTTGTTCATATACCAGAGAACGGTGGTGTTGTCTGTGAACAGTTTCAAAGGACCTGGAAGAAGAGATGATCTAAAGGCTTGAAGGGCCAGAATCAGAGCCCTCATCTCTTTGATGTTGATGTGTTGCTTCCTTATGGAGGGAGACTAAAGACTGTGTACTTTTAGGTTCCCCAGAGTTGCCACCCACCCCAGATCTGAAGCATCTGTGAACAGTTCTTGAACTGGAGGTAGTGGCTGCAAAGGAAGTCCTGGATTTTGGGAGATTTGTTGAATCCACTAAAGCAATTCTTTCTTCAGGCATGGAAGAAGTGGAAGAACAAACTCTAGAGGAGGAGCATGATGTGACTGGAAAATTTTCAAATACCACTAGAATTTCCGCGTATGAAGCCTGGCTAGGGGTAGCATTGTTAAAACCAAAGCCACGAACCCAAGCTTCCTGGGAAACTCCCTGGCAGTCAGAAAGGGCAGTGGAAGCAACTGTAGGAAGCAAGTTTGCAGAGACTGCACCTTTTGTGGGGTAGAAAGCCCATCATAAGGTCTAAACTTATTCTGCAACCTAGGAAAACCTGGTCGTGAGAGGGAGTTAGGGAAAACTCGCTGTAGTTGAGGGTAAACCCTAGGCTGAGAAGTATGGAGATGGTGTTTTGAAGGTTCTGTTGCAAGGTGACTGGGTGTTCTGCTTGAATTGGCAGGTTGTCCAGGTAAGGGTAAATAAGAATACCCTACAGTTTTCAAAAGGCAATGACAGAAGCCAAGCACTTTGTGAACACCCTTGGAGCCAGAGACAGTCCAAAAGGCAAAGCAAAGAACTGAAAATTAGGGGAAGCAACAGAGAAACGTAAGAATTTCCTGTACACAGAGTGGATGTGGAGGTAAGCATCCTTTAAGTCTAGAGAGACCAGGTAAGCTTTGGGTAGCAGAAGTGGGAACAGAGTTTGCAGGGTAAGCATTGTGTAGGACGGTACATGATGGCATGTGTTGGGACAAGTCTAAAATTAGTCTTCTAATGGCCATCTTTCCAGGGAATTAGAAACATTCTGGAATAGAACCCTTTTCCTGTTTCTGAAGCGGGAACCTCCTGAATGGCTCCTTGTCCTTTCAAGTCTTGAATGACTTGAAGAAAAAGGTGGATCTGATCCTTTGGTGGTTGAGGTATTCTCATGAAAGATGGAATGGTTATCTAAGTCATGTAATAACCCTTTTGAACAACAGACAGGACCCAATTGTCTGTGGTAATGCTTGTCCAACTTGAGAGGAAATGAGAAAGGCGCTGGGAAAGGGGAATTTCTGAGAGTGTTGCCAGGTAGTCACAGACTACCTGGTTTGTCTGGAAAGGGGGTCTTCTGAGCACAAAAAACTGGGACCTAGGAAGTGTCTGCCTGTCTGTATTCTTGTGTTGAAAAACGACCACAGGTAGCAATACAAATCCAAGGAACAGAATATAATCCACAGAGACAAGTTTTAATTCATAAAAACATGAATTAAAACTTGTCTCTGTGGATTATATTTTGTTCCTTGGATTTGTCTTGCTACCTGTGGTCGTTTTTCAGCATTTTTTGTACTCCTGTGTTGTTGGGAAGGAGTACAAGTTTTTCTTCTTGTAAAATAATTTGCTCTAGAGGGGGTAGAGCCTACAAAATTTAGGAACAGGAGAGAGAAAGATATGTTTAAGCTACTGAAGTTCTTTCCCTTTCTCTCAAAAGGGTTTTGAAAAGGGCTGTGGCATTAGAACCAAACAAGACAGCCTTGTCCAAAGATGGACCCATGATCTTTGCTTTGAAGTCCTCAGGCAAAGGCTGTAATTTCAGCCAGGAAAATCTTCTGAAAACAGAACCAGGTGCAGTTGATCTTGTCGACACCTCTGCATCATAGCTGCATTTAATGGAATGTGTAGTTACCTGGTAAGACATCCCCAAAAAGGAAGAGAGTTGGGTTTTTGCTGCAGTCTGGAGATCTGTTAGCATTCTGGATGCTTGTGAAAGGACAGCCAAAACATACCTGGACGTGTGTGTTGAACAGTTAATAGCCCTAAAGGCGAGAGTGGAAGAGGTGTATACCTTTTTCCCAATTCTCTCCATCATCCTGCTGTCTTTATCAGAGGGAAGATGATTGGTGGAGGGCATAATTTTCAAGTTTTATCAGCAGACAAGGAGATCACAGCTGGGTCTGCAAGAGGACATTTATACAAGTAGCTGCTGTCCTCAGAAACCTTACAGAACCTTCCAGGCCTCTTGGGTGCCAGGGGTTGAGGATCAGGATGTTGAGATGCAGCAAAGAAAGCATCATGAAAGGCTGGCAAGACAGACAGGATGGCTGAAGGAGCAGGAGAGTCAATTTGCAAGACGTTATAATACCTGTCTTCTGTACCTCTGAGACTTAAGAACTTTCCCATTTTAAAAATTCTCTCATTTCGGAGAAAGTTTCTCCAAAGGAAATATCCTCTGCTGGAGAACCCCACCATTGGAATCCACATCAGAGGAAGCATGTTCCAAGGGAGAGTCAATTTGAGTAGAATACGCCATGGATTCATCTTCCTCAAATGCCTGTAACTCAGCAGGAGGAGGGGGGAGGTAGGGGTTGCAGGTGTAGAAAGCGGCAAGGAAGAAGGATTAAGTGCCAATAAGACATTCAAAATCCCAGGAGAGAAGGCTTGCCAGTCAGGGAAAGGCTTCTGACTGCAGGAAACATGTTTTTGTTTTCTCTTAAAACAGAGTCCTACCCTAGGCTGGGAAGGAAGATCCGACATAGGCCTAGGCTCCGAACTGGATGTCAGCACAACTTTGATGTAAGGGGCAGGAGAGGTCTTACACAGAATGTTGAAAGGAGCAAGCTGTGGTTTCCCCCACACCGTCCAAACCGGACATCTGCAAGACCTCTGCAGACATGCTGTAGGAACATTCCCTAGTGGCTTCTAGAATCGTACCCACAGAAGGAGGGGGACATGAAAGTGTACAAGTCTCCAGGCCTTCACTGGCCTCCAGAGAGACATCCGGGACTAGAGGTGCAGGTGAAGATTCAGGCTTTACCTTCTTAACCTTTTTTCTTTGGAGGCTCACCCGACGGACCAGCTGTACCTTCCATACCTAACACTAACCTCTTAAGTCTCTGTTTTTTTTTTTTAAGTAAATGTTAAGGGCAGACAGACTATGGAGAGTATTAGGGAAGAATGCCTAACAGATGGCACAGGGCATGATCAGACCACAGATAAAGAAGACACTGGTCGTGGATATTTGTCTGTGTGGAATCTGTCTTCCACAGTGGCACTTGCCCTTCTTGGATGACATTAACATCAGCAGCAGCAAAAGCTTAAAAGATTTTCACCAACAGGGCACTTATCTGAATAGAATAACTTTAGATCAGACAGATGGCTGGCAGCTGTTGTTCAGACTGGAGGCAGAGAAGTTCTGAGGATGGTACGTGCAGATGTCACTTTTATGGCTGATGCTTGGCTGTACTATGTGCAATGTTGCATATACCCTGCAGCAGCTTAAGTCTTTGGCATATTGGCCAGACGTTTGGGTCGCTTATTTGGAATCTCCTTTATGTTATGAACACTGCAACATAAGAATAGGAAGACATTATGGAACACTTTCAAAGACTTTCCATGCTGACATTATGGCATCCCAGAGTTTTACCTGTGCTACAGGCTGACAGATACTACATTAATAAGATAAAGCATCAATTACGGTAACATGCTTTTCTACATCAGAACACCTACCACTGAACTTCAGGATCACTCTTTTCATCTAAACAGATCTCTGTGGCTGGAGAAGTACTGTCATTTTCCTCAGAAGGGTTTTCACTTGCTTCAAATAAAGATGATACTGTAGCAACTATCTCGCCTTGTTCCCCATTATTATTCTTGCTGCTTACACAAGGGGCAGCATTATCAGCACCACTGTTACCATTGCCACTAGAACTGAAACTGCTGATGACAAAATTAGGGTGGGGTGACATGGCAACTGGAAAACAGCTTTCGACTTTAGAGCCACTCTTCCTTGCTTCACGCTGTCTTTTGCGATATTCTAGTAGAGAGACCTATCAAATTAAACATATTAAAGAAAATGAAAACAGCAATATACTAGATATCACGCAATCATCCTAATCTTTAAATTTGAGAATATGAAACTACGGCAAAGCTTTAAAAAACAAAACGTTATATTACAGATAAAAATATGATGGCATGCAGTGATGCAAAAAGGAGCAATAGCATAAAAAAATAACTGACTTTTTTCTTTTGTGGAGGATTCTGTGGCATACAACTTCCATCCAATAAGCTGTCACTAACAGCAACTCGTCCATAGCCAGCTATTATTACATCTTCTGAGGAATAGTAACAAGATGCTTCTATGAAGGGACCTCTACATTCCTCATGAGGCATGCACTTTGGCTCATTCACCCTGAATCCACTCCCAACCTCAAGATGGTGTGAAGGTGTCAAGTCCCTAAGGTTAGAATTCATAGTTAAAAAGTTTATGCTTGTCCTATCTGGGCTTTTTGTCCAAGAAGGAACATGACCACTACAAGATTCTTCTGACTGGCTGACAGCAACAGTTCTGTCATGATGATATGTAACATCCAAGGTTTTTGGCAGTGCATTTTCCTCAACTGTATCATGTCCAGGTTGAAAATCTGATGAAAAATCTTTATCAGAATTACACTGTCCACTTCCATCACACTTGCTCTTTGGGCTCGGACATCCAACAACTTTTACTTCCTGTGGCCCCACATCTATTAAACTTGAACTTCTGAAAGTGTTCAATGGTAAAGTAGTTGCTCTCTCACATCCCTGTAAAACAAACAGTTGAAAGTTAATTCAAATCAAAACTAAATAAGCGCAGGCATTACTATGTGACAATTTACAGTAGAAAACAGGAAAAGAAATTGAAAAAAAAGAAGTACAGGTATATGAGGTACTCACCTCAATAGCAGGTGCCTGATTCCAATCTTATTTCTACAGAATTCATAACCCATCAGAACAAGTAAACAAAAAACAGTAACCACTGAAGACTGCAGTGCTAAGACAATAAGTGAAGATTAAACACTAGCACTGCACACCATGAAGAGAGAGTAGAATGCGCGTTCAGCAGATAAAATCAAAATAAAACCAACACAATTTAATAATGAACAATAATGAATAATGATCTGAGGAAGGCATAGCCAAAAGCACTCATCCTGTTTGTGAGGATTTACGTCCTGTTGTGTGAAGCATTTTATCTGTTCATTATTAAATTGTGTCGGTTTTAGTTTGATTTTTATCTGCTGAACATGCATTCTACTCTCTCTTCGTGGTGATATTGCAACGCTTGTGTTTAATCTTCAATTCATAACCTATGGGTATTCATCTAAAGGGGACATTATGCTGCTGGCTTTACAATTTTTTGCAATGGAAATATTCCTTTTGTGCAAGCCATGAGGGTTCAGTGTAAACCATTCAAACAGCAGAGGACAAGTACCAGTATACTTACAACAAAAGCCCATACATAAAAGTAGAGTTGGGCGAGGATGTTTGACTGTGGACATCACTGCTGTAATCGGACTCTTATCAGTGAGAATTAGAGAAAGGCAAACATCCACCTTTTTTGGTTAGACTTCAGAAGATTTACATACGTTTCCCAAGAGTTGTATGCCTCCTCTGCCTCAAAAAATTGACTGATGCACTGCCAGGAAGAGCAGCAGCTCATGACATCTTCAATTCTTTTCTGGCCAAAAATAAATTTAGTGTGCTCTGGAAACAAGCAACTACTTACCTTGGTTTACAGTTAGTACAGTCCATAAGGACCTGTGCCTGACAAGATCAATATACTTTTTGTATGCAAAGCAATACAGCCACTGAAAAGATGTTCCAGACGTGTACAACCAGTACTGAGCACTGATACTTCCTTGCTGTCATACCATATACATATGCATCTCCTTTTCTTTTCTTTGTGTGTATGTATAGATATAAATAACACACAATGATACACATATGTATACAAAAAGGGTATGATTTAACACAATCTTCCTCAATACTGTTAATTCTCTTGCAACCATTAGAACCAAGAAATTCAAATTTAAATGCTCCCCATGGCTTACCACATCTACATTACATTCAGTGCAGGGATCACTGCTACAATATGAATCCTTATTAAAAGGAAGAATATTAAAAGCAGTAAGAAAACCCTTGTGGGGAGAAGCCCCATAGATTATGCCCTACAACACTACAGTAGCAAACTTTCCCCTACTCCTAGATTGAACATCCAAGCTTGTAGCAACTGGAAAAATGTAGAAGTTAGACAGAAATCCAAGTGGGAGCCTACAAAATGCTCTGGACTAATATGTTTTTTTTTTTTTTGGGGGGGGGCTACTGTGGTGGCTGCTACCCTGTTAAACTGTACTTACACTGGAGCCACCTGTGATTTTCCGCTACTATCAAAGCAAAAAGCAAAAAAAAAAGCTAGTTAGGCATTTGGATAAGGTGAATTTGAAAACTCTCATGTTCTTTTCCAGACTGGGAAACAAACAGATAACCAGTCTTCCTGATCTTTGATTTGAGTAGTGAATTAACTGACCTGCCAATGCCCATTCGACAAATGCAATATCCTTTCCCCTTTTGTTCTGAGCATTAGGTCAGAAGACATGAAGCTGGACAGTTCATCTGAGGACTAGATCAGTGACAACTTTAGCCCTGAAAGAACAGCAAGTTCTAAGACTAACCACCTATACTTAATTGCAGACAAACACTTGCAGGTCAGAAATTCTTATGGTCAATGTGACATAAATAGAAAATTAAAGTGTTCCAAGGAAAAGCCTGACAATCATTGAGGAGCTCAGTTTGGGGGAGGCACACCCATGGGGAAGCACTGACTTTCCAAATCGTTTCAAGTGGAACACCCCTTTCAGGAACCACTTAACCATAAAAGTATAGAGGATAGAATATAAAGTCAGGCTCAAGGAGGAGAGCAGCACCAATGGCTGAAAAATACACCCGAACAAAGGCATACAAAAGGATATCTAGCACAGACTGAAGGACTTTGAGCTCCTTTGCTTTTGTGATGCCTCTGGAAGTGTTCCACCCATTCCACCAAGCAAAGAATTTTCATTTGATCAAACAAGACTTTCTAGTGGAGAGTTTCCTAGCTTCCAGCAAGATGTAGATAACATCCGAGTACTCCTCCTCGAGAGGATCCATGGAGCCAGTCTACAGCATTTTGGATTAGGGTGCACTGAAGCCTCTCCCATTGTGATGTGGGATGACAGTCTGCTACAGGAGCAAATGATTATCTTTCCCTCAGCATTTGCAACAGCTGGGAGAAAGTATAGTCATAATAAGTATTCACCATCATTGTAGTTGGTTGAGCATATTTATTGCTGTAGTAGTGATAACACTTGGGAATGCAGAAGGGCTGATATTCATCTGTACTTCCAGAGCTTTTCAACCCCACTGGGCCAGGCAGACATCCTCACAATCTGGACATCAACATTCCTGTAGTATAAAATGGACACTGTCCACACCATCTTTAGTCCCTTCCTGCCCATGTCAGCTCCAAATGAGGCCGTGGCACTGGTCACCCATGTGGCATATTCCCTAAGAATGTCAGGCCAAGTGGAAGAACATCCTCAAGCCCCCTCTCCAGATACTAGGTAAGTTGTATATGTGCTTGTGTGTTGGGGGGGCCAACCTGTAAAGGCAAAACACAGAGAGAAGGTTGCGAGACAGGTGACTGGGTACTCGCCCAAACCTAGGAGTCTTACAGGTTAAAAAACAGACGGATGTAGTGTAGAAAACATTACTGCAGTGAACAAAAGTGAACATTTACAATTATGTCAACTTCCAAACATGTATCTTTTTGTTAACTAGGTTAGCCCCTCTAGGCCAATAACACCTTTTCAGGGGAGAGCCAAGGTGGAGTCCATACTGACTACGTGAAAGCTGGCCAGGGCATATGGGAAATTCTCTGACCCTCTTCCTCCTGACAGGCCATAGGGCGGTTATAGAAAGGGAAGGAGAGATACCGGAGGAATTAAGACTGATGGCATGGATGAACTGAGACTGTGTTCATGATTCACATAGTCCTAATGCTGTTATAATGAAGGTTGCTGAGGGTGGCTTAAATAATGCAGAACTGATTAAAAATCTTGGAATTTTATTTTGGATTTTAAAAAGATTAAAATCTTGGAAGAAGACAAGCCAACTGAAGGGCTGGCTGCTTTGTGGAGCTAGATTGTAGAAAGCCGTGATACTGGTAATCAGGAGGAGGACAGAGCAGTTTGCTGGGGTCCCAAGTTACAATGCAGATGAAGTTGGTGAGCAGAGATGATGTAAGGCAACATCTGCGTGTGCAGGAAGAGAGAAATGTCACAGCTAGTTTGGAAGTGCAGACACTCATGTAGAAAACATTGTAGATAATCAGGAAACAAGTGTGTCTTAAGTGCTACTATTGAAGTCTTACAAAAATTTGTAGTCGCAGATGAAAGACTAAAAAGACAACTAGTGGTACAGATACCCAGGAAAGATGAACATACTACTGACAGGTACTGTTTATTAGTCAAATTTGTTATACTTTGGGGATTTAATGTTCAACATACATGAGCTCTAATGAATGAGAGTAAGCAGCCACTTTGTGAAATGACATTTAAATCACTTGAGTAAGTACAGTTTTTTTTTTTTTTTTTTTTTTGCATAATGTGAAAGAAAGAATTTTGTAGTCTCTGGCCAGAATACGATACTAAAGAGCTACACATGAACACAAAGAAGAGATGTGGTGCAATTTCAAACTATGGACAATTATACTGAACTGAAAGTTTAAAGCAATAAAATAAAACAAAAAAAGTATGACAAAAGACTGCTATGATGGAATCGGAGAATCTCATTATACAAGACGGGAAATGTATTCATGACCAGAAGATGGTCGTTATTAATGGTCACAGGATCATTTTATATATATATATATATATATATATATATATATAAGCATAACTGGGCAGGAAAGAGTAACACAAGGAGGTGATGTCAGCAGTGAAGAGCGTACAAAAGGTGAAATATTACAAGGAAATAGAGAAGTTATAAAGGATGATGCTAGCAATGAGGAAAGAGATGCCCAAAAAATACAATCCACTGATGACAAGGTTGAACGTAACACTGAAATTACAGACACGCATGAAAATTTAAGTAACAAAGCAAATCAATGGAAGAATGGGGAGGAAAAAGAAATAGAAATCAGTGAACAGGGTTAGGAAAAGATGTATATAGGTTTGCTGGACACTAGGTATTTAAAAGAAGCAAAATAACAGTTTACTGGAGAAAGTTATTTGGAGCCTTAGGAAATCTGTTGTAGGACAGCAGCCCCTCTGAAAAGGGTGTGCAAATGAGCTGCTTCCTTTCACCTTTACTTGCCTACTGTATAACTGAGCAAGTCATTTAATGAGACAGTGCTCCTGGGTCACCCCTGAAAAGTGACTTTAGTATCCAATGGACTAAGTTAACAAATGTACAAAAAAGTTTGAAGTAATTACAGCTATGGCCAGAAAGAATGGTAGTATATGGCATAAACTTGAGAATGAAGTTTGTAAGGATTATACCAGTGATGGCGAACCTATGACGTGCGTCAAAGGTGACACTCCACAACGTTTTGGGCGAAAACAGCGTTCACCAACACTCGAATTACCAAAGAAATTGAACAAAAATACAATAAATGCAAATAAATATGTGACCCTGCCCTTATCTATTAAAACTCAGCAATAAAAAAGTAATTAATTGGTATTAATCAAATCAAATGCAATGTGCTCCATATTTTGTTTTTTCAATTCAATTCAAAATTATTAAAATTAGGGTAATTTGTTGGTGCACTCTTTTAAGCCCAGTTGTCAGTGCGCATATCATTTTCTCTATTGTAAGTCACTGATTTTTCTTCTTTTAAAATACATAGCAACATGCATGATTGGACTGTATGTTTTTAAATAAATGAATATATAAAGAATTGTTTCTCTTTTGTTCGGGGGGGGGGGCACGACACACCAGCATAGTCAAAATAGGCATTTTCTGAATTTTTGACACACCAAGCCCAAAAGGTTCGCCATCACTGGATTAAACAAACATACAAATATGTCAATAATGTCCTTCTAGTCTGCCAATATACCAAAACAGTTGTTCTCATAAGTGTCCAGGCTGTTCTTGAAAATATCTAAACTAGTGCTTGCTTTAATGTAATTTGGTAGTCTATTCCATGCATCAGCTACTCTCGCAGAGAACCAGCAAGTACACTTCTCATTCCTATAGAACTTTCTACAAGGGCTGTCTGATGATTCTCTACTACTTTTTGATAACCCCAAACATTCCCAGAGGTAGAAGTCTCTAAATACCCTATATACCTCAATAAGGTATCCTCTTACATATCTGTATGAGACACAGTATAACTTCAAATATTTCTTTCATAATAACATATAACACATCCATGGATACCCTTAGTATAGTTCCACTATTCTCTTTCCAGTTAACTCATGCTTGCTCATTATGGCAGTATATGTAAACAAAAGAAAGAAAGAGATGGTATCATTTGGAAAAAAAATTGAAGCAGTATTTAATAGAAATACAGTAGTGATGGGGGGAAGAAATGTAATCTCAGGAAGAAAAAAAAAGGAAACAAAAGATTTGAAAGTGTGTTATGATATAACAAAATTAGATAAAATAATATTAAGAAAAGAGAGACTGTCATGCATATAGAATGCGTGCACTTACGGCAGTTATTTGATTATTGCTTGTATGAAGATTTGCTAGAGGTGCAAGAAAGAAAGACTGTAGTACATTTTAAAGATCATGTGCTGAAATAGGTGAAGACAGAGGGAAGAGAATTAAAAAAATGGTTAGTGGTAAGGAATGAAGAGATTGAGGAAGAAAGTTGTAGGATTTTTGTAAAGTGTGGACTTTGTGGTGGACACTTTAAACAATTAAACATAAAAGGGTTTATTTGCATGTAGAAAAGAATGTGGGATAGAAAGGAGTTAAGTGTATAAGAAAGCATTAACGGGGTTATGAGCAGTCACTGCAGAAAGGCGAGAGAGGTGGTACTGGAGAAATATAGAGTAAATACAATTAAAAGGTATACAGCATGACATTTAACTAAAAAATGTTTAAAAGGAAAAAAGGGGAAGTAATTTCAGTAAGTATTAAATATGAAGGACACAAAATGGAAAGGATTTGAAATATGACAAGGGTTACACAGGAGGGTCAAAGTGTGTGAGTTGAGGATAGTACACTGGTAAATGAATAAGTTATGTAAGAAAGAAGATGAACAGAACAGGAGATGGAAGGTACATACACTGTGTGAGGAAAACAGGGATTTAAAAAAAATTGCACTAGAGGAGTAGGACAAGACTGTGGAGAATAAAGGACAGCCAGTGCATGGAGGGCTGATGGAGGAAGTTTATAAGCTCTATAAATAGAAACAGGGTATGACATTTTTTCAAGTACTAAATGAATGATTAAGAGAGGGGACAAAAAATATGTAGAGTAGTAGTAGAATTTATAATATAAAAAGGTGATGGACAGAATACTGGGAATTGGAAGCTAAATACAGTAAACTCTCAGTTAACCGGAACTCAAGTAATTGGCAAAAAATATTGAAGAAATACAGTACAATTTTCATGTGTTGCACTTTGTTTTCTCCTGCAGAAACATACCTTACGTTTTTAGAGTTTTAAAAAGGAAGATGGGAACAAATTTCCTCTCTCCCGAAACTGAGAACAAGTCAAACCAAAACAAATAGTACAGGGTACAGTATTAGTCAGGCCTGTTTTAACAGTTAACACTCAAACAACCAGAAACTACAGTTATCCGGCATCTACCAATACCCATGGGTGTCAGTTAACAGAGTTTACTGTGTTATAAGTAATACAGATTACACTGTTCTTATTTTTCTTTCCAACCACTTTATTAGACAACAGTGGAAACAATCTGAAAACAGTTTTTGCCATCTTGATTAACATCTTTTCAAAACTCATTACTATAATTACATAATAGTCAAAGAAATCACCACAGTATAAACATACCTGATTACATTTCAAAAATCCAATAAACCTAAACAAATATAATGGGGAAAAATAGTTAAGTGGATGACCTTGGGACC
Source organism: Protopterus annectens (assembly GCF_019279795.1). NCBI lineage: Eukaryota > Metazoa > Chordata > Ceratodontiformes > Protopteridae > Protopterus > Protopterus annectens. The sequence goes on from NC_056745.1 coordinate 1,170,049,773, forward strand.
ACCTCCAATTCCTTATTTCCACATGTCCTTGAAGACAGAGCACGTTGCCCTAAGTTAAACTTTATTAGCTCATTCGTTATATCAGCCCTTTGACTATAGGCATCCACTGCTTCCATTTTTTCTACAAGTCTTAAGTTGTCTTCTGTCTAGTCCTTTACCCTCCACCCTTTAGATTTCAAGACATAATCTCCTTTACTACTTGTAACTCTAGTTCATCCCTCAACTTTCACTTCTTAGTTATTGCCTTTTTAGTAGCTCTTGCAATGGTTGAGTATTTGGTGTTATTTCTAGCACTGGATCAAATACCACTAGACACAAAATTTTTGTTAACCTGACTTTGGCCCTTGCTACCAGAGTCAATACTTCTATTACTCCATGTTTAAACTGTTTCAACCACAGTCTTAAAACACTTGACTCCATGACCCTTCATCCCCACTGTCACATTTCCAACACTCCCCCACCCCCGAACCTGTGAGAAAATTATATGATGCATTCACCTGGGATATGTAAAACTATTTGTGCAAATACTCCCAAGCAATGATTCTGAATCTTTGGCTTTTAGTGGCCTGCCTGTTAAATAGGCAAACTTGCTCCCACTTCTCTAAGAACTACATATCTAACTTCCACTAATTCTGATTTAAACAGTGAATTCCTCCGGAAAATATAAATTCTTCACCAGGGCTACCAACCCCTCACATTCCAATCTTAGAACCTTTTTCAGAATGTATTCATCATTACAGTTCTGCCAACTTGACCATCTCTCTCATCTTCTCAACTAAGGACTATATCTAAACTTGGCCTGCCTTTGCATCCAGCTCCCCCCACCATATTGTCTCCTATCTTTCTATTAGTTGTCTCAACAGAATACATCTTTGACATGGGTCCATATATTCACTTTTCAATTACTGCCTAAATGTGGTACACACAGGTTTTAAAATTCCATCCCTACTATCCTGCAACAACACCCATTTTACACTCCCAGAGGGGCTTGTTCTACTGTAATCCTAACAGGTCAGGGGTTAAAGGTTTTCAGCTGGCTTCAGAACTTTCCAATTGCACCAACATGAAAAATGTGATCTAGTCCACATTAAAATATTCCTGGGATCTGGAAGTAATCTCCCCAACACTTTGGTTGTTGTCAGTCTGTCCAATGAAAGTCTTGGCTTCTACCCTTCTCATAAAAAAAAAATAACCCCAAGAAAACCAAACTCTTGCTCTTTTCACCCACCCACTTGTCTACCTCTATCCATTTCACGCTAATATCTGATAATGGGACCATTATCTCTCCTGACCAAACAACAAAACTCTTGGGTATTACTATTGACAATCAATTAAAATTTGACAATCATATTAATCTTACAATAAAATCTACCAACAGAAAACTAGGCTCTCCCTACAGAATCAAATCTTTTCTTACTCCTGAAGCCAAAACTACAATAGCTAGAACCCACTTAATCTCAACCCTTTTATATGCTTCCTCCATATACACAAATCTTTCTAAACATAATCTTAGCAAACTTTCTACATCATATAATAACATTGCCAGATTTGCAACTGCCTCTCCATATAGAACTCATCATTGTTTAAATCTCAAGAAGCTTGGGTGGCTGGAACTACCACACCTCATACAATACTATCAACTCACTACTGCCCATAATGCCCTACATCACCCTGCCAACACTCCAATACTCTCAACCCTCATAAAGCCCTATAACAATCAGAGGTACCTACGCTCAACCAACAAAATACTGGTCCAAACATCCCGATCCAAAAACTCAGCAGGTGACTCCACATTTTCCAACTCAGTTGGAAAAATATGGAACAAGTTACCACAAGACCTTACATCCCTAACTTCACTCTCCCTATTTCAAACTAAACTAAAATTCTTCCTAAATAACTATTGGCTATGTTCATGTAATAACCCTGGTTAGCTGTCTTTTTTTTCCATCTTTATCTGATTCCTTAACAACCTTTCTCTTTCTTCTTTACTATAAACTCTAACATAGTATTTAATCTTCCTCATCTTTTCTTTTTTTACCATCCTAGATTTAGATTCTACTCAAAAGTTTATACAACCTGTTTCAAGGTTTATTGCATATGTTTTTTTTTTCCTATTTTTGTATATTGATGTATATCTTGACATTGTGTAGTAGTATGTAGTGGAGCTTTTCTCCCCGGGTCTCCATTGAAAATGGACATATATCCAGTTGGACTAGCCCGGTAAACAAATGTAAAATAAAAATAAATAAATAAATAAAATAACAATAATAATAATTTATTTTTAATGCTTTTATTGGGGGAGGGTATTGGGAAAAGTTTGAAAAGCATATGGCTAGAGAGGCAGCATAAACAAGTTTACTGCTTGAAATGTTTGGTTCTACTCCAACTGCAACATCTTCCACATCCTAACATTCCCCTTGATTATTTCCAACCATGCATCACATTCTATAGGCCAACATTTCCAGGACAGGCTCAATCCACACCTCCAGATACTTGAACTAGACATCCCTTCTACTCTGTAATGACTGCTCACTTATCATCACACCTTTGTTTTTTTTTCCCATGTTCAACTTATAACCAAAAAACATCCCAAATATTTGCAGGGTATCAAACATCATCTCAGTATCAATGTTGGGATTCTCTAGAAACACTAGCATGTCATTTGCATATGCAGCAATTTTACGTTACCATCTCTGCTATAACTGATCTCCTTATAGCTTCAGTCAATGGTTCTAGGATACAAGGCAAACAGTAGGGGGAAACAAGGGGGATTCTTGTCTTGTACCCCTTGATCTTGAATGATCACAACAGTTCCACCTGTGTGTTTTGAACCTGGTTAGAGTTTTGACAAATCTGCTCTACCAGCCCTAGAAAACGTCTTCCCAAAGCAAATTTTTCTAACACACTTTTTAAAAACTCTCATTCTACATGATTAAATGCTTTTTCTGCATCCAGACTAATCAGCAACATCCTCCTTCACAAGTAACTATCATGATCAAGTATTACAGCAGGTTTCATTATTTTGTCAAATGTGTGCCTTCCAGTATCAAACCCCGTTTGGTCTTTGTGAATTATCTGGGGAATCAAATTAGATAATCACTTGGCTAATATTGCCATGAATATTTTATAATCATGGTTTATATCTGTCTATATGAGGGCAGGAATACCCCTGTTCCTACATTCTTTTACCTATTGTAACCATGACTGCTTCCTTCTAGAAGCCAGGGTTAGGCCCGTCTCTAAAACCTGATTATATAACCTACCCAAAGTGTCGTAAAGCATTGCCCCTGGTTGCTTCCACAGCTCCACTGGCTTGCCATCCAACCCTGTGGATTTGCCAGGCTTTTCCTTCTTAGATTTCTTCCTGAGGTGACTGGCTTCAGCAAACCAACTGCTTTGTCCTCTGCTAGTTTTGAGAGTTCCACTCTCTTGAAGAGCCTTCCAATTTCTTGTTCTGCTGCAAGGGATAACATCTGGACCTTATGGTCTCAAGATCTGAATTCCTCCAAAATGTCTACATGATTTAACTCCTCCTATGTAACTAAGGTGGAAAAATACCCAATGCCTTGCCTTGTATTTTGTTGACTCAGTTTTACTGCTTGTATATTTTTTAATCAACCCCCTAATCCATTCCTTCAACTCGGCCAGGTTTTGTTCATCAATATCACTACTCTCACTACAGAGCCTCTTCAATTCCCATATTTTTATTTCAAACTTGCTATAAGGCCCTTACGATTCTTCCAGTCTGCATCCGTAAAAGCCTTTATCCTACTAACTATTCTCTTTTTCATCCTATCCCAAGAGCTCATATGCTGCACCCTTCTCTCCTGCTACTTTATAAATTTTCCCTATAGTAGCTCCCTTATCTACCTCCCAAATCTTCCTTGCTTTACATAAGATCCTGTCAATCTCCAATATTTGTAGATCTTTCCCATGGTACAGCTAGATATTTATACATTCAAAGGTGCATGACCTGACATTACTATCACTAAAACCTCAAACCCACTAAGCAAATGTACATACTCTTGTTAAAATATACATCCCATGGCTAATTTGGGATCTATATGCAACTTAACTGACCAATACATGTATTTACATGCTTGCCTGCCTGAGCACTGCCATATCTTCTAGCCCCATTCTCGCCAGAAAGGTCCCCATATATTTCCCTATCCATGTACTTCTCAAAATATCTGGGCCCCTTACTGCATTATGCCCAGAGATTCTACAGAGCTGTATCCTGGTGGAAAATAAATTGATGCTAACGTCATTTTGATTTCAAGCACAGTCCTCTTAATTGCAACAAATCCTCTTTTTGGCTCTACCAACTGCGTCTCTAGCTAAAAGGGGGAATGACATGCAACCAACAAGTTTAGACCTCTCTTCCTACCCACTATCACAGATGCAAAGACACCCCTGGCTCCATCTACACTTTATCAAATCCTCGCACTCACTAGCCCCAAGATGAGTTTCCTGTAACAGACATACCTGGACTTTTCCAGCCAGTATACTAAAGTAACCTCCTCCTTTCGAGGCAGATTAGCCTAATAACAGTTCATGACATAATTCCAAGCTTACTCATACCTACAGGACATGACCATATAATGTTATTCACCATGGCCAGCTCTCAAATGAGGTAGACCTGCCTCATATTTCCCCCTTGGATAAACTAACTGACCCACTACTGAACTTGCGCTCTTACTTGTTTCTTGTTTGGTTATACAATAATAGTATTAATTCTTCAAGCAAGATCTCCTCCAGAAAAACAAACAAAACTCATAACGTATAAAATAAAGTTATGTACTCACCATAACTTTCCATGTGAGCTCATCCTGCCTTCATTCTCACTGATGGGTTCGGAGCAGATACTTGGCTCTGACTCGGCCAAATACAAAAGCTCAAGGCCTATTCCCTATCCCATGATGCAGTGGTACTTCCCTCAGATCTTGTTTGCAGCCAACTATACCAATAGATATCTACCCTAGTAAGGAAAATAAGAATACAGTAGATAAGAACAAAATATCACCAAGTTTTGCCTGAACTTCAGGGTCCTCAAGAATTTCATGGTAGGGGATTGGTGGATGGGACGTAAGAATGAAGGCGAGATGAACAACTCACATGGAACGTTATGGTGAGTACATAACTTCTTTATTCAAAGTTTTTCTATCTCACCTTCATTCTCACTGATGGGTTAGCGTCCCAAACACCATCTTTCTTGGGTGGCTCAGGGAAGTATATTCCTCAGGACCATGGAACCATAGGAGGCCCTATCCAATTTGTAATGAGTGACAAAGGTATGAGGTGAAGACCACGTGGCTGCTGCACAAATGGAATCTATAGGTAGCTTAGCCAGAAAAGCTGAAGATGTTAAAACAGCTCTAGTTGAGTGGAGTTTTACTTTATGATTTAGTGGCACGTGCCCAGAGCTACATGTGAAGGAAATGCAATCTGACAACCATTTTGAAAATGTGTTTTTTTACCTCTGGAGTACCCTTCTTTGAATTTGAAAAGGAGATGAAAAGCTGTTCTGATTTTCTAAAGTCTTTAGTCCTGTGTAAATAGAATGGAAGCTGTCTATGGACGTCAAGTTTGTGCAGCATATGTTCCATCTTGTTAGTATATCTGGGGAAAAAAAATAGGTAATTCTGTAGTCTGGTTGAGGTTTTTTTCTGAACAAACCTTAGGTAGGAATGAAGGATTTGTTCTCAGCAAGACTCTGTCATTGTGAAAAATCAAATATGGGGGTTTGATGGACAAGGCTTGTAATTCCGAGACCCTTTGAGCAGAAGTAATAGCTACTAGAAAGATGGTTTCCCATGATAAATACTTCAGGTCGCAAGATGAGGCTGGTTCAAAAGGGGGTAAGATTATTTGAGAATGAAGAAAATTTAGATTCCATGGTGTAGCTGGGGATCTAATAGGTGGTCTCAAATGGATAGTACCTTTAAGGAAGGCTTTAGAAAGTCTATGGGACATGATAGAATCCCCTTGATCGCCAATACAAAAATTAGAAATTGCTGCCAATTGAACCCTAATGGCTGCTGGAGCCGCCCCTTCATTAAAAAGCTTGGTCAGAAACTCTAAAATGGATGAAATCAAAGCCAAATATGGGTCAGCATTATTTTGGGACACCCATATGGAAAATCTTTTCCATTTACTAAAAGCTTCCTGGTACATAAGTTACGACCAGATGTTAGAATGTTCTGAACTGCAGTTGAGAGACTGTGGAACTTGGCTATTCTTGGAATTGGAGCAGCCAAGCTGTCAATCTGAGGGTATGAAGTGCAGGATGAAGAGCCCCTGATGAATGCACCAGAAGATCTGAAACTGGGTCCAGGATCCATGGTTCTTCCAATAGAGGAGGCAAATAAGGGGCTATAAGAATGATGGTCCTTCCCAAAGTCTTGGCTTGCTGTAAGAATTTGGGTATCAGAGGAAATGGGAGGAAAAGCATAAAAGAGACCCTGGGGGCAATTGTGTACAACCACATCCCTTGGGATATCCCCCGGATTGGGGATTAGGGCAAAGTAGCTGCTGCATTTGGTGTTGGTGGGAGTTGCAAAAAGGTTGCAGCAAGGCTAGCCCCATCTGCAGAATATCCTTCCGGCTACTTCTTTCAGGGACCACTCGTGAGGCAATAAAATCACTCTGCTCAATTTGTCTGCTATGACACTGGATGTCCTCGGGATGTGCATTGCTATCAGAAAGTACTGGGTGGATGTTGCCCATTGCCATACTCTCAGGGCCTCTCGACACAGGGGGTAGGATATGGTTCCTCCTTGTTAATGTACCAGACCACAGACATGCTTGTCCATCTGTATTGCAATAGTCCCTAGAGGAAGAAAGTGTTGAAAGGACTGCAATGCTAGTAGTACCACTCTCATCTCTAGGACATTGATATGCAGATGAGCCTCATGTTTCTTCCATGTGCCTTGGGCTGTCCTTCCCTGAAAATGACCCCCCACCCCATCAGGGAGGTGTCTGTGGTCACAGGGGCAACAGGAGTGGGTAGAACAAAAGGGCATCCTGTTGTTACTTGAGGAGAAGTCAGCCACCAGTGAAGATCCTTCTTGTATGAATTCGCTATTATCGGGTGAGACATTGGAAGCTTTTGAAAGGACCATTGTGTGCACAGGAGCCATTGCAGTATCTGCATATGCATTCGATCTAAGGGAATGGAGGTTATCGCTGATGCCATTGTACCTAACACCTTGAGCACTGTTGAAGCTGGGGCTTTTTGTTTTGAGATGAGGTTCAGGACTTGTTGAAGGGTCCCTACTCTTTTCGTTGAAAGCTTTACAGTCAGAGACAGTGTCGACATCTGCTCCTATGAAAACGGTACATTTGGATAGTGATAAGGCAGATTTTTCTGAGTTTATGGTAATACCCAATTGACTGCAAAGATTTAAGGTCATATTCTTTGCTTGTATGAGTTGATGCTTGGCGGTGGCGGTGAGGAGCCAGTCTAAGTATGGAAACACCTGGAATCCTAAATATCTCAGATGAGCCATGACTACTGCCATGCATTTGGTGAACACACTGGGGGCTGAAGTGAGGCCAAAGGGCAGAGCTCGAAACTGAAAGTGACTGGCTACCAGCTGAAAGGGCAGATGATCTCTGGATGGTCTGGCCATTTTTATGTGGTAGTACGCATCCTGGAGATCTACTTAGCACATCCAACTGTCTTTCCCCAGAAAGGGAAGTGTAGACTGTAGCGTGACCATCCGGAACTTTTTTTTTTGACAAATTTGTTCAATCTGCTGAGATCCAAAATGGGTCTCCAGTCCCCTGTTTTCTTTGAAACTAAAAAGAACCTTGAGTAAGTTCCGGATCCTCTCTGGTCTGCTGGGACTGGTTGGATGACTATTTCTAGCAACCTTGCAATTTCTAAAGTTGCTTGTTCCCTGTGACTGGGTGGAACGTCTGGGATTTTTTTCACAAGGGGTGAAGGGGTGGCAAAGGGAATGGACTATCCTCTGGATATTACGCTTTGTACCCACTGGTCTTTTCTGACATTTAGCCAGGTGTCTGGGTACAAAAATAAGTGTCCCCTGACTGCCTCCAGAGATGGACAGACAGGCCTCCTTTGAAAAGCACTGATCGGGCTTCCCAAAGAACTGATCCTTGTCACCCTGATTTTGCTGGCCCCCCTCTGCCGGGTGGATGGTGTCTTCTATTATTACCCCCTCCTCTACCTCTAGAGGGGGTTTCACCACGTGTGTCAAAGAAAGCTCCTTGGAATTTACGGAAAGTACAGCTGTGTACCTACCATAAATGTAGATGTTCGAGTGTATTCACTGTTGCAGTCATTTCTCTTGGGTTATCCTGCTGGCAGGCTACCCTCAGTCGGCCAGAATTCCAAAGTCTAGGTCTGGCGTCGGTAGCTGTCGCCTTTTCCCTGACGTCAGTGCGCCAGGGGTATAAAAGATGCAGCCGATGCCATTTTCTTCAGTTTTTCTTGCCACAGATGTCAGGTGCCCCCAAATTGGTAGGCTGAAAAATATGCCAATAAAAATGCATGCACAAAAATAACATTCCCTTCGTCTACAAGCAAATACACCAAAATAGGTTGTATAGGAAAGAGAAGTGCAGATAAGTCCCAGCAAAGAAAAGGGGGATGGTGGGTGGGTAACCTGGACTGCAACAGTGAATACACTCAAACACCTACATTTATGGTAGGTACACAACTGTACTATGTTCATCGTGTTTTACTGTTGCAGTCATTACTCCTGGGTTGAATCCCAAAGCTGAGGAAGGGTGGCAGAGCTAAATAGGATTAGGAGAGGCTATGAGGCCCTGCAGAACTGCAGTGGCAAAGCCTGCTCTGGACTTAGAGTAAAGAGGTAAGTGATAGTGCTTTGTGAAAGTGTGCACAGAACTCCAAGTTGCAGCCTCTAAGATATCTTTGGTTGGTACTCCTCTGAGGAAGGCTGCTGAAGTGGCTGCTGCTCTGGTGGAATGAGGCCTGATGCCCTTAGGCACTGATTTGCCATGTTGAAAATAGCATAAACGGATGCAATAGCCTATCCATTTAGAAATAGTCTGTTTTGAGGTAGCCTTTCCTTGTGATCCTGCAGCATATGACACTAAAAGTTGCTCAGTCTTTCTGAAAGCTTTAGTTCTGTCCAAGTAGAAGCGTAACTGCCTGTGTATGTCCAAAGAATGCAGCACTTTCTCACCCTTGTTCTGTGGATTAGGATAAAAGGTTGGCAAGTGAATGGTTTGGTTAAGGGCCACACTGGACACCACCTTAGGCATAAATGTAGGGTTTGTCCTCAGAGAAACCCTGTCTGGATGAAAAATGATGAAAGGTTCCACAGCCATGAGACTCACCTTCCAGAGGTTACTGCTAGGAGCAGAGCTGTTTTCCAGGATATGAATTTTATATCTGCTGTTGATGCTGTCTCGAAAGGAGGCGTGTGAGTTTTTCCAAAACATAATTGAGGTCCCAGGCCGGAATTGGTTCTCTCCTTGGAGGCCTAATGTTTTTGGCCCCTCTGAGGTACTGACTTATTAAAGGATGAGAAAAGATAGTTGGTTCCGTATTGTAATGGGCTGAAATGGCAGAGGCATGAATCTTAATTGATGAGAAGGAAAAGCCTTTGTTCAGCATCTCAGTTAGGTATTGTAAAATCTGAGGGATATTTGGTACACACGTGTCAATGCCTTGTTCCTGGTTCCAAGCACAGAATCACTTCCATTTTTCTGCATAAGATTTTCTGGTGCTGGGCCCTCCTGGCCTCCCAAGATACCATCCATAACAGCATTTGAAAGAGGAGTGATCTGAATGGCTACATTATCTGCCATGCTGCCAGATTTAAGGTCCTGAGTTGGCTATGCAGGATCGGATTGTTTTGTTGGGTCAGCAAGTGAGAAGTTTGAGGCAATATCCATGCTGGACCATGAGACAAGCTCTTTAGGATTGGGTACCAGTGCTGGCGTGGCCAGTCTGGTGCAATCAGTATCATTTTTGGCTTCTCTTGTCTGACCTTTAGGAGTACCCTGGGAAGGAGAGGCAGTGGGGGAAAAGCATATACCGGTAGATTTTTCCAGCTGAAGGATAGGGTGTCCACTATCCATGCTTGCTTGTGATAAATCCTTGTGCAAAATCTCTGCAATTGGCAGTTGTGAGGGGAGGCAAATAGATCTATGTCTGGGCATCCCCATTTCCTTATTATCCTGCTGAAGACTTGTGGATCCAGTTTCCATTCGTGGGGATCCAGGAGGTTTCTGCTTAGTTCGTCTGCCAGGGTATTTGTTTTTCCTGGCAGGAATTGTGCTTGCAGGTGAATTTAAAAAGCCAATGCTATGTCCCATTAAGGTCATTGCTTATCTGCAGAGGGGGTAGGAATGTGTACCTCCCTGCTTATGTACCACATGACCGTAGTGTTGTCTCTCTTTATCAGTAACTGTCCTGGGTGAAGCAGGTCCTTCAAAGCTGTCAGGGCATTTTGAACAGCTAGCATCTCTTTTTGACTGATGTGAAGATGCATCTGGTTTGCAGGCCATGTGCCCTGAATACATTTTCCTGCCATATGGGCCCCCCAGGCATAATCTGATGCATCCGTTGTCAGTGTCTGTCTGGCTGTGGGTAAACTGAATGGCAGACCCTTGTTGTGGTGACAGGCTTCTGCCCACCATCGAAACTCCTGTTGCAGGCAGGGAATGAGTGCAATCACTGTCTCCAGGCTGTGGCAATGCCGAGTCCAAACACTTTTTAGGTACCATTGTAGTTTCCTCATATGCAGTCTGGCATATGAAATTAGTAGAATGCAAGATGCCATGAAACCCAAGGCCTGCAGGATTTTTCTTGCAGATAAGTGGGTTTTTGTTGTCAATTTCTTGAAGTAAGTAGTCAGATGCTTTTGTTTGTCTGGCGTGAGATAAGCCATCTGGGCAGTTGTATTTAAGCTTGCACCCAGGAATATTATCTCTTGAGAGGGCACTAGTTTTGATTTCTTTTCGTTTACTGCGTACCTTAGGCCAATTAGTAATCTTTTTACAAACGCCAGATGCTTCAGAAGAATGTCTTTGTTCTCTGCTTGAATTAGGCAGTCGTCCAAGTAGGGATATATTTGAATTCCTTTTTGTCTGCAAAACGCAATTATTGGTGCCAGGCATTTTGTGAAGACCCTGGGCGCAGTAGATAAGCCAAAGGGCAGTGCAGAGAATTGGTAATGCATTGAGCCAGCTATGAATCTGAGGTATCTTCTGCATGATTGTCTGACTGGGACATGCAGGTATGCCTCTTTTAGGTCCAAAGTTACGAGCCAAGCCTTCTTGCCCAGCATGGGCAGTAGCTGCTGTAGAGTCAACATCTTGAATTTTGGAACTTCCAGAAATGTATTTAAAATTGACAGGTCCAGTATTGGTCTCCAGGTTTTGTCCTTTCTGGGAACTAGAAAAAGTCTGGAGTAAAATCCTTGCCTCTGCTCTTGTTGTGATACTTGCTGAATGGCCCTCATATCCATGAGGGCTGTAATTTGTTTTTGTGCCTCTGCCCATTGATTGTGTGGCAGGTCTGGCATATCTTTTGACCTTGGTAGGGTGTGAAAATGGAACCTGTAGCCTTGGGACACTATGTTCACGACCCATTTGTCTTGGGTAACCATTTGCCAATTTGATGAAAAAAGTGCTAGTTTTCCCCCTAAGGGGGCTGCCAAAAGAAAAGTGCTTGGATCTGGTAGAAGAAAGTCATTGGGACTGTTTCCTGTAAGGTTGTGATTTGTCTTCTCTGCTTTTGGAGGTAGGAGCATCCCATTGTTTAGGCCTGTATGAGCCTTGGGGCTGAGATTTGCCTCTGGGACACCTGTATCTGCCTCTTTGTGGTATGTCTGACACTGGAAAGGACCAATTTTTAGAGGGCGAGTTCCTGCTAAACCTGGATGGCTGCACCTGTAAGAAATCCTTGACTGTCTGCATGGATTTTGCATTATCCTCCATTTTTTTCAACACATCTTCTGCTTTAGTACCAAACAAAGTATCATGTTGTATTGGTGCATCTAATAATTTTGCTTTAACATGATCAGGCAGATTCTGTTCCTTTAACCAAGCATGCCTTCTAATAACAGAAGCTGTAACAGCGGCCCTGCAAGAGGCCTCCAGTGAATCATAACCACACTGCAAAGTATGCTTTCCCACTTGTTCAGCTGCATGCAATAAATCCTGCAATTCCTTGTTCTCTGAACCTTCAGCATTTGTCAACAATTTCTGTTTGCGACATTAAATATTGCTGATATTTAAGCATATAAAACTGACAATTTAAAGCCCTTACAGCCAGGGTAGCAGAAGTGTAGACTTTTTTCCCCCATTTGTCTAGAACCCTAAAATCCCTATCAGAGGGGACAGGTTTTTTTGCAGTGGAAGCTTCAACCCCTTTGGGACCCTGAGATATAGTTTCTGGGTCAGCAGTGGGGTTTTTATATAGGAATTTATGAGAATCTGGGACCCTGTAGTACCTGTCTGGCTTAGCAGGTGCAGGGGGTAAAGAGTCAGGGGACAGACCAGACTCTGAAAATACATCATCTACAATATCCAGAACAGGTGGAATAGCAAGGGGTCTGTGCCGAGGAAGTAACAGAAAGTCTCTGAGCCTTTTCTTAGATTCAGAATAATCTTGGCTCTCCCAGTGGAAATGCTCCCTCATGGTATGCAGGGTTTCCCCAAAAGAATAATCCTCAGGAGGAGAGGCTGAAGGAATGGATTCTTCAGCATCAGAATCCTCATAGGGGAGCATGGAGTAATCTTGTTCAGAAGAGGAATCAGAGGAAATAGAAACCTGATCAGAAGAATCATACTCTGTCTCTTGCCTAGGCCTCTTATCAGAAGGGGGATGGGAGCCCTTGATCAAACTAATTAGGTCTTTGGCCATTTTGAGCATCTGTTTTTTAAGCATGGAAGTCTGAGAAAGAGAATGCTGTACTTGTTTCTTTGTCTTTAGAGCGGCTTTAGTCTGTCTTTGAAGCTGAAGATGGCTTAATATATAGTTGTGTAGGTCTGAAGACACCCTCAGAAGCCGATGCCTGCTCAGCGGCTCTGGACCCATCTGAGGGAATGATTTCCGAGTGTCCAATACCTTGAGTTTCCAGAGGCTCAGTCGGCTCCACGTGGGAGTTGGAAGTGGCCTGTGGCTCTGAGGTAGCGGGCGCCAGGGGCTGCAAAAGCACCTCGCTGAGAACCAGCGAATGGCCTAGCAGAGGCTTCGTTGTCAGTTTTGGACCTTGGATGCCTATCCTTTTCCTTGCGTTTTTTGTAAACTCCGGTTGTCGGCTGGTCCGACGGCATTATATAATTAAATCTTCGGCCAAAGTAATGAAATACAAAATCGAACCGACGCTTGCGTTTGTTAAATCTAGCACAAAACTGACAGCTAGCAACGTTGTGATCAGGGCCTAGGCAAGGAATACAGTAAGAGTGAAAATCCTTATGAGGTATTTGCTTCCCACAAGAAATACAATTGTTAACTTTTTCTGACATTGATCTGGAGTAAGAAAAAAGTTTCCCCCAACGGGTTACTTAGCTTTAATGAAGACTTCGGTTCTGAAATTCGGATTTGAAAATCTCAGGAGTCGGCCGACCGGCACTTGCGAACAGCTTTTGCTTCGGGCACCGCGCGGCAAGAAGGACTGAAAAAATGGCGTCTGCTGCATGTTTTATACCCCTGGTGCACTGACGTCAGGGAAGAGGTGACAGCAAACGACGCCGGACCTAGACTTTGGAATTCTGGCCGACTGAGGGTAGCCTGCCAGCAGGATAACCCAAGAGTAATGACTGCAACAGTGAAACACGATGAACATCCACATTTTCCCACTTTTCCAACCTTTAGGATAAGGTCTGGTAGGGATGGAAAAATGGATGCCTACAGCAGACAGTCTTTTCATCTTGCTCACACCTGGTAAGTGTTTCCTTCACTTTCAGTCTAAAAAGGGATGAACCATCCAAGGGGGTGTTAACAAAGGATGATTTATAGGGCTCCACAAAGGAACATAAGCGCATCCAGGAGTGTCTCCTAAGAGCAATTCCTGTACCCACTGCCCTGCTCGTTCCATCAGCTGCATACGAAATCAGACACATGGAAGAGTTTATGAGGGAATTTAGGGTAGCAAGTTGAAAAGTTACCTTGTCTGAGACCCGTGCAGTTACTGCACAATGTAGATCATCTCTCAACCCCTTAAGGAGATCTCTGAGTAGTCTAGTAAAATGTGTAAGACAGTTCAGGGATCGAAGAGCAAAAGCTGCTGAACTAAACATTCACTTTCCATATCTGTCCATGATCCTAGAATCCCTATTAGAAGGATGAACAGATGTAGAGGTCTCTGACAACTCCTTTTTGGTGGCTGCTGCCACCACCATAACATCAACGGGTACTCCTTTGGTAAGGAAAGCCTTGTCCTGGAGTGACGGTATGAATTTGTTAGGCCCCCGAGGTTCCATGGTATCCGGGGACTCCCATGCCTTTCGAGGAAGAAGGTCTATCAACTCATCAAAAGGCGGAGTCACCCAAGAGGTGGAGGGTTGAGATCCGAAAGCCTTCAGGAGTACTGACTCATCAACAGCAGGGTTAATGGGCTTCCAGCCACCCCTCTGTTTCAGTATTTCCAAGATATCACCGAAACAGATATCTTCAGAGGGGGACTGTGGGGACCCTTCTGACTCATCTAAGTCAGTATCCAATGTGATGGATTCCTGTGGGGAATCCAGATGGCTCCTCTTGCAAAGCCTCTTCCTGAGAACCTCCCCAGTGGGAGCTTCTAGGGAGGTCCCGGAAGAGCACATCTCACCCAATGGGGGCGACCCGAGGCTCCAGGTCTCTACACTTTTGAGGGATTAGTGAAGCACAGGCAGATGCAGGCACTTTAGGGGAGGAGGTTGCTGGTACCGATAATGTGGATGCCCGAGGGGACAATGTTCTCCTCATGGCATCGAAGGCCCCCCCCCAGCTCTGATCCAAAGAAATACCTGGATCCGTAAAAACAGGTAATGTCCGCATCACCAAAGCGATGGGCTCCAAGCCCAAGCTAGGTGCCGAACTCATCTGAGCCGAGGCCCCAAGATGCAAAGTTGGAACAGACAAGTCGGTATGACTATCCTCTCCGGACCGACCAGTGAGTGTCAGCTCCCAGACTCTAAGGTCAGCACCGAGGAAGTCAGAGCAGTCTGAACCGATAGGCCTGGAATGGGTGCTGGCTACAGCGGTTCTACGGTCATCGGTTCCAAACACTCCAGTTCTGAAATTTCAGATCGAATTGGACGAGGAACAATCGAAATGGGCTGGGTCCTAGTTGGTTATGAAGCCACAAGGGTCAGCCCCGACAAAAGTTTTGCTAGTGCCTGTGTCTGCAGAAGCCTCTGCACTACATGATCCACATCCTTATCAGAGAGTCTTGAGGACCAGGAAGAAGCAATAGAAGAGGCCACTGATTGTTGTATTGGAGACTTTAGAGTAGGAGATACCAGCTCCAATACCGGGGACAGGCTCCTACTAACAACTAACACCTCCGGTTCCATAAGCAATGGAGCCGAGGTGGTAGACTGAATCGATTTGCAGGTCGATGAACCCTTTTTCGGCTCTGACCCAGAAGACAGGCTAGAAGACAAAGTCTTAGAGGATTCTGCAGGTTTGTCCAGTTTGTCCTTATCTACGGATTCCTGGAATGAGGACTTCAATAATCCCCTGGCTATTAACTTGCTTTTACGCTCATGAAGAACACAAGAGCTAAATGAATGACAAATGGCACAATTCTCCTGTAGGTGGACCTCACCTAAACAATAAACACACTGTGCGCCTATCTGTAATTGACATTTTTTGCCCACATTTAGGACACTTCTTGAAACCAGACTTAGCTTTCTCTTGAGACATGGCTATACAAGAATGTAACTGTTAATAGGCAAAAATACACTATATGTAAAAAACACATAATACTATATATATAGGACAGCCATAAAAGGAAAAACAGGGCGCTAATTCCTACAATTTCTTAAACACAACAGAACACACTATATGTCTAACTATACGGAAGCACACAATACTATATATATCTTTCAATTTCTAACACTACAACATACAGAGAATAAGCAACTACTGCCCTAAAAAAATCTGGACTCAAGCTTAACACACACTAATTCTAATACTACAGCACACACTATAAGGGTAGGGAGAAAAACTCTAACTAAACAACTCAATAACTTAAACGAGTTGTGAGAAACTGGCCTAGAAAAAAGACAGCCACTAATAACAATAATGCACACTCAAGTTTATACTACCTAATACTAGAACTCACTAGAAGCTAAGAAATAGCTAGAAATACAAATAACTATTAAGAAATACTGCGGAAATAGAGAAATATAAAGAAATTTTACTTATACAGCCCAGAGGTGTCAAAGAACTCCCAATCTGTTGCAGAGGCGAACAAGATCTGAGTGAAGCACCACTGCATCATGGGATGGGGAGTAGGCCAAGAGCTGCTTGAAGACCTCGAGCTTTTGTATTTTGCCAAACTGGAGCAGAGGATCAATCGGCTCTGAACCCATCAGTGAGAATGAGGGTGAGAATGAACAACTTCACATCTGTATTTATACAGACCAGACTTTCTGTAAAAATTCTTCTGTTAACTCAAATGCAAACATTTTATTTCAGCAGCCAAACAAAATTTGACTGCTTTTAAAAGTCAGTCTAAAGGCTGACTTTTATGAAGTCAGTGGGTTAGGACATTCTCTTCCATTCCACAAGACCTCCAGCATGTTGCAGTCTTCCACATCAACGAGAGCAACATATACATGTTCAGCACTTTAAGTAACCATGAGCTCATCTAAACTTAACCAAATCCCGTTTTAAGCTTCACCAAAGTTAACTTTCTTTACTTAACACTTTAAACTTGAAAAAATAAAAGTTGCTTTAGACAGTATAGGGATACTTTCATTGGCCTGCCCTGATTTTTCCAATCGAGAGACATCCCTTTTGACTTCTATATGCGAGCTACCCATCTGCTGATGCAGTCCACACGTTTCAATCTCTTAGCACAAGAACTTTGGACAAAGCAAACAACAGGGGGAAAAGGCCAAAAAAATGGGGACAAGTTTTATATACTGCTCTTATAAACTTAGAAAATGGATAGAGTAAAAGGTTTTGCATTAGCATACATTTTCTGAAGCATATGAAGTCAGAATCTCATACATCTGTCATCCTTTAGAAACATCAGTACTCAATGATGTTCCAGAAATATCACAGACTTTATGAGGAATAGACCAAAAATATGAGGCAAAATTCTGGAAAGATGTAAGGCATCTCCATCATCCTCTCTCTCAGAAACTGCATGGCTTCTTGAGGGTGCAAAAATTGCATCTTCAGATATGCTGGACAGAAAATTTTAAACTTAATTTTTGAGCAGTCTGTACATTTTAGTGGCTGAAATAAAGCGGGCAAGAATTTACATCATGCAGGCAGAATAGCCATTCTCAATTAAAAAAAAACAAAAACAAAAATTCATCATTCACTCACCTTACACATTAATCCCGCTGGTCTCCATACATTTGTTAGAATCTTTCAACCAAAAGGTTTCCATCTTCACAATTCTGATAAGGTCTATTACCTTCTCAACCTGTGTACTACATTTGCCCTCTGAGCCTTTTCCATTCAGAGTCTTCTGGCATCCCAGACCATTTTGCCAAGTGGTAATGCACAATCATCAAACATGTCCTGTCATCCTTTCAGGGATACCAATTAGTAGCAAATTATTTTGCCCTGACCTGTCCAACAGATCCTCCTACTTCTCAGACAATTTTTCCATCCTGAACTCAAGATCTTCTGGCACTTTATCGTTTAGTGAAGCATTTTTTTTTTCTGCATGACTATCAGAGCATCCAAGTTCTCTGTTAACATGGCATACATTTCCTAGTTCCTTTTCAAAGTAGCTTTTATGAAACTGTGGTTTGGAGTTGACTTTCTGCAGGTCCACAAGAATATATTTCAGGGCTCAGCTCCACAACTCGGGACCTTACATCTCCTCTGCCAACATCTCATTAATTTCCTATGTGAGGCCCAAAAATGATGTTCCCTGCTTGCCTACAAACTCCTCTTCTCTGGGCAAGCACTTCCATTTTTTTCTACTTCTTTGATATATCACAGATGGGAGTCACCACAATGATCCTTGATATTTCCTTCAGAATCTTTAGAAGTACCTTGGGTATTGGTGGAAAGGCACGAAGGAACATTCCTGCCCAAGGAAACGAGAAACCTTCTGTCCTCAAACATTGCAAACACCAAGGTGACATTCCACTTATAAAATTCCACTAACACTGCCTGGTATGACAGGATCTTGTCTTCAGGCCATTCTCTTTTTGGAGTCGATCAAGCACCCCAGAAAGACCAATCTTTGCAAGTGTGTCAGACATGACTTTTGGAAGTTCAACTTGAACCCAAGATGGGAGACAAACAAATGGATGCAGACTCTGTACAGAGCAGCAAGTTGTCCAAGTATGGAAAGATGCGAGTCTGACAGTGGGCCACTACTGGAGCAAGGCATTCAGTGAACACTCCTGGTGCAGTATACAGTGCAAACATCAATACAGAAAACTGACAGTGAGAACCAAACAAAAATAAATATCCATCTTCTGAAGTGATGAGCAATGGGGTATCCAAGTCCAGGGTCACCATGAAGCAGCTGTCTAGCAACAGAGGAAGCACTGCCTGAAGGGTGAGCATCTTGAACTAAGGGACCTTGACACACTTGTTCAGAAAAGGAAGGTCATTCACCAGCCTTTACAACTGCTCTTTTTTGGGGGAAGCAAAAAAATTCTCGAGTAGAAACCTCTCATTCTTTACAAAGGAGGGACCAGTTCTATGACCTCAGAGTCCAGCATTTCCTGAAAAATAGGAAGGAATAAAAATATGGTGTGATGGAGGGGGAAATCTCTGAATGGCGGTGGTGGACTTTCCATTGCCATTGGTAACTCATGGCAATCATGTTTAGCATCCATCTGTTGGACACCACTGTCAGCCAGGCCACCTTGTTGACAGCTAACTTGAGAGAAGAGGCACCCAATGAGGGACATGAAAAAGTCACCTTGGCATAGTCATAAGTTCGGAGGAAAGGGATCCTTTTTAAGGAAAGGACTCCATCTGGTTTGATACGGAGTTGTAGTCCTGCCATTTCCTTTTATTGCACTGGTTTTTGTTCGTTTGTGACTTTTGTTAGGCCACCAAAAATTATCTTGCTTAAAGGAGAACTATGAAATATGGAACATTTTTGACACTCCTTGCAATAATTTATTTCTTGTCTTCCCAGATTTTAAGGATCTGATTAGGTGCTGTACCAAACACATGATCAGACTCAAAAGGAGCATTCAAAATCTCATTTTTTTAGCTCAACAGAAAAATTCTAGGAGTGCAACCAAGCATAACTCCTAATCACCACTGATAATGCTGCATTTCTAGAATAGTATCAGACCCCATCAAGGCATATTTTGACATATGAGAAACACCTGTGACAACATCTTTAACAGAGACCTTTCATTCTGCAGGCAATGATGCAAAAAGTCATCTAAACTATACATGCATCACAATGCAAACTTCCACTCATAACACTGGTAGGTAAACACTTTAAAAGCTACCATGCTTCTAGCCACTTGCCTCGTTTATCTTAAGGGACTGGGTTAGATGACGACATGGTCTTCTTCTTATGCAAATGTCACCAAAGCAGGATCCGCAGACCAAAGGGCTTTGAGGCCAGGCAAGGCCAAGCATTCCCCCTAAATGTCTTATACACTTTCTTAGACACAGCCTCAATAAAGTGAGGGGGAACTACTAACTTTTTTGAAGACATCTTCCAGTGCTGGGATTAATGGAGGAAACTCGCAATATCTAGGGCCTCACCCTCCAAGAGATCATAAACCCCGATAATCGCAGGGGAAGCCGGAGATGGCTCCCAGTTGAATACGTTTCTAAATACAGTCAACATTTGTGAAAAAGAAAAAGACTATTTGGGTACCTATACCTGTTGGTCAAAGTAACTCCACTAATCCAACCCAGACATACTAGAGTACTCAACACAGAATCTCCTTCAGAAGGAGCATCCTTAGCAGACTAAGTGGTGAGAGTGCCAGAGTTTCTCATAACCGGGATATGCACCCTGTAGTAAACTGCTTCTGCAATGGATCTAAATAGCAATCTAAAAACTATTTCTGTATACCATTCTAAACAATGTACTGAGAAAAAGACAGCATTTTAATTAACACAGATCTGTATGGTGTGGTAGGTTACTGCAGTGGGCTGTAGGTGACAGGGGCCCAGGTTCGAAACTTGGCAGTGGTGTTCATTTGACAGTCTTCCTCGTTAGTATAGTGGTGAGTATGCCGGTCAAGTGGGAGACCGGGGTTCGATTACCTGATGGGGATCATGTAGCATTTATTTGTCAAGCAGAGTACCTCTTTACCCTTTTTAAGCGCAACCTGGATAACTGGATGGGAAACAGAAAATACACCCCTGGGATTCTACCCATATCCTTGATGGACTGGGGCATTGGGTGCTAACTTATCCAAACATGGGCAAAACTCTTGGCTAGACTTATAAGGGCCTCAGGGCCAACAGACTAGTAACCTCCTATGATCCTATGCATGAAGTCCCTTAATTTTGTTAAAAAAAGGGCAAGAGTCAGTCAAGTGAATGGATACAGATTAAAATAGTATTAGACAAGAAATCAAACTGACAAAAAATTCCGGTCAGAAATGTTTAACATACAAAACAGTATCAAAATCGCAATTTAATGAGAAAAAAACAAACATTTAAAATGCTATAATCCTACTCAACAACCTCAAATAATCATAACCTGCATTATCATCAAGTTTTCCTGTCAAAACTACCAAATTAGGCTTTTTAATCAACAGGCCTTATTATGCTCGTCAAAGTAAAAAGAGAAACATATACAAAACTTCTATCCAGAAAAAAAATTGCCAAAATCAGTAGAATACACTATTGAAGCACCGACAGAAGAGACAGATGGAGGAAATAAAACTCAAAAGGAGTTTATCGAGCTCTGCAGTAGATGTCACCCAGTTTTGTGAGAAGCAATATCCCAAGAGATCTTTCTCTTGAATGTGGCACAAAAAATGAACGTGTTCTGTCAGTCTGAAGGGCTGTCTTGGTCCTGCCAGATGACTAGCTCTTCACCCTCACAGATAGGCAAGGTGGGGTGAGTTCTAAGCATTGACAGACTGGCAGAGGGAGGGTAGCAGGAACATACTACCCACATGCCAGTAAGGCAGTGTGCTTGTTGAACATCTGTAGCTGGGTCAGCTGACACCTGAGAAGAAAGCGCTACAAGATCAGATTATACCTTGTATTTCCTGAAAGGTTCTTCAGAAACTGGATCACTAGCCAAAGGGGTTTTACATGCAGTTATACAGACATCTCAAGGCTGGTAACAGAGGATGAGCAAACAAAATACTTGGAATCTCATTCTCAAACAGAGCACAGACTCTAGGAATCTCTGGTGCAGCTCCAGATTGCTTTAAGACAAATGCATCTCTAAACCTAGCTAGCATCTGTGGAAAGGTGAACTCTTGCTTAGGTTTTTGAATTTATTCACTTTCTGAAGAATCAGACTGGATGGAATCAGAGTGTTCACTACTGTCCGCATGGGAAATCCTATCAAAATATCAGTACTAAACTGATCTCTAGTGAAGATGGCTCCACGGTCATTCTGAAATGGAGCACAGTCTCAGAGATTAGCAGACTGTAAAACATTCTTGGCTAAGGAAACCATATCAGCCCTATATATGATAATAACGTGATTATTGGTCATATGGTGAAGTCTCTCTCTCTCCTTGCTATGAACTACACTAGAAGAAAAAAATATCTTGGGTCAAGAGTCTGGCCTGCACCTAAAGGGTGCGCTTTTCCTATACCTAAACCAGGTACTGGAATACTCCTAGAGAATGCATCTGACTCCTGTATTATGAAGGGTTATGGGCTCACACCAGAGGGTGACAGGAAAAAAGGTAAGTGGTCTGCAGGTCTGCTTAAGTCAACAGATTTATAAACCATGGGCTGAAGTAAGTTTTTCTTGAGTTTTTTTCTTTTCAGCGGTGCAAGTGGATTTGATGTGTGTGTGTGGGGGGGGGCAGAAGTATCAGGATCCATCAAGACAGGGGAAAGACACCAGCCAGAATAATGTACTGACACTATTAAGGGCTAAGTGCAATAATAATAATAATAGAAAATATAAACTATGCCCCCAACAGCGCAAATGGGGCCAAAAATACAGTTGTGTACACTTACCATAAATGTAGATGTTCGAGTGTATTCACAGTTGCAGTCATTACACTTGGGTTATCCTGCTGGCAGGCTACCCTCAGTCGGCCTGAATTCCAAAGTCTAGGTCCGGTGTCGGTTGCTGTCACCTCTTCCCTGACGTCAGTGTGCCAGGGGTATAAAAGATGCAGCAGACGCCATTTTCTTCAGTCTTTCTTGCCGCGTGGTGCCCGAAGCATAAGCAGTTCGCAAGTGCCGGTCGGCCGACTCCTGAGATTTTCTTGTTCGAATTTCAGATCTGAAGTCTTCATTAAAAGCTAAGTACCCCGTTGGGAAAACTTTTTTCTTGCTCCAGACCAATGTCAGAAAAAATTAATAATTGTATTTCTTGTGGGAAGCAAACACCTCATAAGGACTTTCATTCTTACTGTATTCCTTGCCTATACCCTGTCCACAACGTTGCTTGTTGTCGGTTTTGTGCTAGATTTAACCAACGCACTATTAAACGTCGGTACGATTTTGCATTACACTATTTTGGCAGAAGATTTAATTATACGATGTCGGACAGCCATCCGACTACCGGAATTCACAAGAAACGCAAAGAAAAAGAAAAGGACAGGCATCCGAGGTCCAAAACCGACGACGAGGCTTCTTCTAAGCCAGTCGCCGGTTCTCAGTGAGGCGCCTTCGCAGCCCCTGGCGCCTGCTACTTTAGACCCACAGGCCACTACCGACTCCCACGTGGAGTCGCCTAGGCCGCTGGAGGCTCAAGGTATTGTAAATTGTGCTAAGCCTTGTTCTATAATCTGCAAAGTGCAGTAATCAACAGCACACACAGTCACAGTAACAAGTAAAATTCACTCATCCAAATAACAAAAAAAAAAAAAAAAAATCAAATATATGCCTTGCATCAACAGAAACCTGTTTTAAAACAGCATAAGTAAGCATTCACTTAGAGATTCCCTTGTCAGAAATAAGTAAAAAAAAAAAAAAAAGTAAAAAAAGAAATTTACAGAAAAATGCAGATAAAATAATTTGTGGTAAAATAAAGGCAATGAAAAACAACAGTGTTAAATCTATAACTATCATATAAATGAAAAAAAACGTGAAAAATGCAAATTTGTCCTGCCAGAAATTCCAAATGAATCAAACAACAAAAAAACAAGGGGCTTAGAGTTCAACTGAGACCACAAAACTTCAGTTTCCCAGTACAAGTCATAGAACACTTTAGAAAAGCCCCATAACTGCTTAAAAGCAGTACTAAACACACAAAAGTAAGGTAGAATTCTGAAAGGAATTAAGAGCAGTAGTAAATGGCAAGGATATTAAAATAAAAATCTGACACGCATTTGCATAACTAAAACAGAATATAATCAAACACTAAAGAGAAATTTTTTGGGTAAGTAAGAGAGAACTGAATAACTGGGAACTGTGAAAAGATGTCTAAGCTCTTGTTAGATGCTCAGATGGAAAAACAAAAACAGGCCCACTTAACTCGGAATGATTTCTGGCTGGAAGGCATTTGAGAAGAGGAAATAAAAGCCACATTGAAAAAGCACCTCATGGACTATCAAAACAAATGAAGAAGCCATGCTGTCGTTAGAGACTAATGACATGGACTGATTTGCCCGAAGGTGAAACAGCAGCATGAAATTCAAAGGATTTTCTCTACATGGTATGGATACAGCAGGGTAACCATATTTTATCTTGGTCATAAGAGGGGCATGAGAAAAGCTTTGCTTTTATACGTCTGGCTTTTTGGATGAGCTTCATCATAAAAAAGAAAATGGAGGAAACCATAAGGAACTAAAAAACATTGGTGAACAAAAGCATCTTTGGCTTGACTTCAAGGAGATGGCATCAGTAAAAAAGTGAAGAGGCAAAAAGGCTGCATTGCTCTAAAGAAGGAAAAAAAATCCTGATTATAGATAGACTCCGGGTGTATTTGTGAGGCATCAAAATGAAGTGGTCAGGTCTGTCTACCAGGTAATGGGCCTCCTCAGGAACATAAATGGTAACTAAAAGGCTTTGACATTTGACTGCTTAATGACAAATTCTCATGGCTTATCAACAAAGTGGGAAGAAGCAAGTTCACCCCTCCCCCCTTATTGATACACGTGAGAACAGACATATTGCTTGTGTGGACTGCTATTACTTCCTAAAGAAGAGAATCCTAGCAAGGTTAGAGCAGCAGCTCTTAACCTGGGAATGCTTATGCCCAGGTCAGATCTGTGAAATGATCAGATATCAAGGACTGTCAGTTTGCTTAAGTCTCCCAATACAAAGCTGACAATTTCCATTGTAACTAATGCTGAAGAGTCTGCAAGTCTACCATATTTCTAGCTACCAGAGCAGTGTACTCCAAGCATCACAGAAAATGTGGTCAGCAATCATTAGATGTCTTGGCAGTGAAGGACAGAGAATTGAAATTCTGATACCACTGAAACTTAAGTAATCTCATGTGAAATTTAATATGAAAATGGAAGCTGCCACAACATCCAATACATTTAGTTAAGAACTTGTATCATATTCAAGATGAATGGATAGGAATCACACCTGCCATGGAGCAAATAACCTGTCATGACTCAGGATAGTCCAGCAAAGGGTTGTGCTTAGAATAATCCATCAAGACTAGATTCTAAACCATAAGGAGATGAACTCTGAGGTTTACTATGACCTCCATGGAATTAAATAATTTGAGCAGACTCCCTGTTTTGTAAAACATCTGTCATGAAAGGTGGACTGAGCAGTCATTCTCCTAATGAGAAGATCCGGGTTTCCTGAACTCTGGTGACCTGCTACTAAGGACGTGCACTTGGTGAACACCCTTGGGGGCAGAGGCAAGACGGAAAGCAGAGTCCTGAATTAACCATGACTGGCTCCAATTTGGCACTGTAGATACTACCAGATTCTCTTTTGTAATACTGAAGGGGAAGAAGGGGGCTGGTACTCACCCCACAATCACAAGGTACAGGGCTTGATTCTCACCTTTGAAAAGGAAATAGGCTAGGGTTAAAATGGTCCACAAGGGCAGCTAGCCTAGTACTTGCCTATGAACCTAAGAAATATGTCACAGTAACCACTTTTTGCTGTACAAGCTGGAGGCATGGACTACATTTCTGATCTTTAGCTGGAGAAAAGTGAATTCACCCCCTTATTGTCCAGGTCTTCTGCAGGCAAGTCTGAAGATGCTGCATTTTCTCACAGCCTCCCTGGTTTGCTTGGCAGGAATTTCACAATCAGAAGAATGGGGAAACATAAGTGCTGGAGAATCAGTGGACTGCAGCCGTCCTGAAAAACCCTGATCCTGCAGCTGAGACAGCTCTCTAAAAGATCTGTAAACTCCTTCATTGAAGACAGGAGATACAAATATAAATTCAGATACTGACAGTATCAAAGTCAGCAGAGTCTGCATCAAAAATGTGCTCTGTTGACCTCAGACTCCATATCGGACAGCCTGACAATGGGAAAACTGATAGGGACTTGTAAGATTACCCGTGGCAGCAAAATCGATAGCTAAAATCCAGCCAAACTACATAGGGTAACACCTATCAATGACAAAAAGCAGTGGCAAAACAAACTCGATTGCCGGCACCTGCTGAAAATGTACTGATGCTGGAAATGGGTTTACTGGCACCAGGGACACAAGTACTTGAGAAAGGTATCGCCAGTCAAATATCCGACTAGTCTTAGGCTTATAATATGGAAATAGCCAGCTTGCCACAGACAATTACATGTTAGGCTTGCAAGTGTAAAGAACTCTCAATAGCAAGCCTGGAATCAACAGGCTGAACTTGTGCAGCAGAAACAATTTGGGAACAGCAGGCCCAAAGAACATCACTAGTGGAACTTTCACTTACTGCACAAAAACAATTAGTCGTTCACAACTACTTTAGTAGTAGAAATAATCACCATGGCTGAAGGGGGGAGGAAAAGAGAAACCCTTTCAGAAACTAACTTCTTGATTATAGGAAGGGAGTAAGTAGAAGTTCTTTGAGCTGCAAAGGGTTTCTTTTTATTAGAGCACAGGAAGATAAGGATGTTTTCTCTGACCTGTAATCTGAGTGTGACCTAGACATGATGTGAGACAAAAGGCATACTTCTGAGTTTTTCATTACGTCTCCGCCATGAAGCTTGGCCGAAATCAAATCAAAGACAGCATCAAAAGGCAGTGGTGCAGACATCAAAAATGTTCTGATGGGAAGGGGGAGGGATTCAGTTACTTGCAAATGAAAGGACGTGGCTGAAAGATGATATAAATGGAAAATAGTGAGTAACTGTATGCCAAGTTCAGTGCACAAATTAAAGGCACAACAACAAAAGAAAAGAGACAGCTTGGGGGCATTATTTTCTTCTCAACAATTTCTAAAGCCCAGCAAAGAATAACCAGTGTGTGTAATGTCAAGTCAAAGTCAAAGTAAACTTTGTAATTTAGACCAAAACCTCAGTGCAGGCTAAATGAAATTCTGTTGCTTCCAGCTCTATAGGCAGACAGTACATATAAATATAACAGATATAAATAAATAAATAAAAACATCTGTAATGCTTGACATGACACTAGGACATAATTACATTTTTGTATCTCTATTAGCAGCACTTTGTATTGCACAGGTAGATATAGACTTGAGCCTTATGAAACTAGAGCACTTTCAATTGTACAAAATGTAACTTGTTCTTCGAGTTACTGCTCAAAAAAGTAAGAAGCTTTCAGTGAGTTATTGCACAGGTGAGAAGACTCAAAATGAGTTGACTGCACTTTAAGGAAAGAGATTCCCTTCAGACTGTGTTGCCTCTGACTAGGTGACCTGTTGGCTCCCACTGCTACCCAAGTTTATAGTCTGATAACCCGAGGAAAGAAGCTATTTCTGTATCTAGTTGTTTTGCAACGTATACTTCTGCATAAGTGTGGTACATGATGGGGAAAGGAAGAGTTACTAAAAGCCAGGAATAGTTTTACCTGCCAATCAGTACAAAAGGCTGCATCATCACTCGTACTGGCTACAGAAAACTGACCCTTAATAAAATCTGAAGTTGAATAAAGGATGTTGCCCCTTGCTTTATCTAACATTCTGGCATGTGTTTGCTTACATTATGAAGTCTGCACATAATTTCACTTAAGTACATTCAACATGTCCTCTGGATGGGTGATCTCGCCACTGTTTACAGATAACAAGCCACAAGTTATATTCACATCTTGCTGCTACCTGACAGCATGATTCTGACTGGTTATTTGAAAACCACACAGGCACTTTATGTGTTCACATACCATGTAAACAAACTTTAGTAACAGCTAGAATCATGATACAAATGGTAAGCATCAAAAACTGCCAGGCCCTGGGACAAAAGCACCAAGGTGTCTGGCATAGGATGTCACACAGCATGCAAAGGACCAGGCAAGCACCAATTTCACAATGCACAACCATTCAAAATTTTTGAGAAAGGATGACTAACTCATGGACCCATCAAGAGCTGACTGAATCCAGCACTAAGTGACCAAGGCAGTTGCCTAGAGGCTGGGGGTTGGGAATGGGCCCACTGGCCAGGTGACTTCCACATTTACTTTTTAATTACTAAAAGAAAAAAAAAATCAACATTTCTCCTTTAAAGAAGCCAGAGTCTTCTTAAGAAGATGTGCATGTCAATGCAATTCCATACTTGCTGACGAATTGTAAACACACTGGATCCATATATGCATCTTTAATACAATGCACATACACCAACATTTCTGCACTTGCTTCTGACAAATACCATTTCTGTTTGTTTCACTGGAATATGAACCATCTGCACTTGCATCCATTAAAATGGCGCATGTGAAATGCTGTTTCTGTTCATTGTTGCGGTGTGTGTGTATAAAATGCCTTAGGGGGCGGGTATTCAATCAGCTTTGCTCATGCTAAAAACCCTATATCTTGGTTGCAAGAGACAAGAACCTGAATCCTCTACACCAACTAGCAGACTGCTGAAGGAATTGAGTTTCAGTACATTTTCAAGGCATTGTGAGTTTCAGGGGAATGGAAGTTTACTGTTGCTTACTCTGTCTGTTTTCAATGTGCAACTGTTTTGTTTGACAAATGGAAGTCAGTGTTTGTGCTACAGAATTTGAAAGCAGTGTTAGCAGCATGACAAGTGGCATACTAGCCTTTGGTGCAGAGGACTGTGGGTTCTGCTCCCACACAGTGTAGATGGATTGTGGATACCTTGGTGCACTTTAAGTGTGTGTGTCCTTTGGATGACATACCTAGTAACTGTGAACCTGTTTGTCAGCCATTCCCAATTGCAATATTACCAGCTTACCAACTTTTTTTTTAAATGTAACATAGACAATTAATTTTTCAAGGGCAGCATGCACTGAATTTGTAGATGAAACACTGAAATGTAAACTTGTTTGCCAATAACAACCTCTTCATTGGTTACAGATCTGTTTAATGTGAAATTATTCAGATGACCTTTGCTTCTGCAGAGATTGTGCATATTGACGGATACTGCTGGATTGTAATGGCAGACGTTCGAGTGGCCTTTTATGGTTGAAATGTTCTGAAATGGGTAGTTCTGTTATTATTGGTTCAAACATTTTGATTCATTGCTTACAGGAAAAAATGTTCAAATTTAAAACACATTTTAACAAATTATGCTGTATTATACAAAGAATATAATTTAATACAATCAGGAAAGTGAATCAAAAAAACATATGCATGTATGCATGGTCCTAAAAAATGTGTGCAAGGAGCCTATGGTTTGAAAACAGCCCAAACGCAAACTTAATCCACTACTGGCTAGATGCATTTTCTTTAAATGCAGGTTTCAATGAATGTGAGTTTCAAGGGCAGAGATGTTTACAGTTGATGCTAAATCTTTTTTCATTATGAGGCTGTACTGTGTTTGTGCTGTAAATTTTTAAATAAAAGTTTTAAATTACTTCCAAATTATCTGTAGTCACTGTAGAAGCACAGAATAAAATGTTATGTATGCTGACTGGCTTTGAACAGTGTTTATGGTAACTTGGCAGAAATAGCTAAATGTACCTACAGATCTAGTTGAATTCAGTACTGTGTAAACATTAGTAGAATTTAGCACTGTGCAGCATAATCTGCTCTGATAAAGCACCATTAATAGCCTTCTGACCCCAATATACCACCCCCTTAAAGTTCACGAATCAAAAGACTGGATAGTATGGATATGAAATCTCCTTTCTTCTTCTCTGTAGCCAGCTTGGTGGACATGAGAATCTTGAGACAATGTGGCAACTGTCTCATGTTTACTGACAACCACTTAATCCTTAAAGAAGCAGACTCAGTTTGAGAGAGGTGTACTTACACAATGACATTGAAGGCTAAACTCTCAAATACAGGTGCACATCAGGTTGCTGAAACCACACAAACACCCACCTCATATAGTACACAACACACACAAACTAATGTATGGTGTGGCACTTAAAAGCAATCTTCCTAAAGAAAGACTGCCTAGCTCATCATTTGTCAAAGCTATTCCTTAGCAAGCCCAAAGGCACTCAGAAAAAACACCACCTGACACCACACATACTGTCATTCTCAGTAGAGTCCCAAACACTAAGCTCTTATGGCAAGCAAACACAATTCCCAGGACTGTCATCATATGGGACTCCATTGTAAGATATACTGATGCCCCTCTAACCAGGCTGAACCATGAGGAAAAGAACTGTTAGTTGCTTACCAGGAACCAGAACCTGCTAAATCATGCATGCACTCAAGTCATTATGCCACAGGTACCAGTATGATTCAAGCATAGTCCATGTAGATGTAAATGACCTGAGATATACCTCCCTGGACTACATGACTTGAGACATTATGGAATTTTCAGACTGTGTCTCAGACTGATATCAGCCTGGCACTGAGGAGCATATCACCATCACAGAGGATGATGCCAGAATATGAGCAAATAATGATCGATTTCAACAACTGGCTTTCTTTCTGGTGTCAGTCTAAGGGTATCCAATACGTGACTGCTTGGGAAGACACTGTTAACAGACCTCATTGCTTTGCCAAGGATGGTCTGCACCTCACTCCTCTATACTTTTGAATATTGGCTAAAACTGTATCCATCTCCATAGTACCTTTTTAGGCAATGCCAAATTGACAAACCTGACATAACAAAATAACTCAAATGAACCTCAAGGTGTTACTGCTCAATGTCATAAGCCTAAATAAAAAAACTACTCTCTCTCCAAGACCTCCTCACACTCAAGTATATAGACATTTGTGCAGTTTCTGAGATACGGTTTAAAGAGGCAGACAGTACATCAGCAGTGCAAGCTTTTAGTGCCTTCCACACTTTTAGACCAGACGCTGCACAGAAAAGGGTTAAAGGAAGAGGTGTCTAAATATACATCAATAACAAGCATACCTCTAGGGTGGTCAAACAGGATGACGCGCTGGAGTTCCTCCATGTGCACATCACCATAGACAAAATATCATACCATGTCCTAGACAGCTATATGTCATCCTCCATATCACAAGAAGCTCACAATGCATGGACCTACCTGAGATACTTTTCAACCGACCTAATGGTCTACTTATGGGAGACTTTAATTACCTCTGTACAGAATGGGAATCCTAAACTGCCTCAAATCTACAGGCACAGAGATTCCTAGACTTCATATATACAAACACCTTTGGCCAATATTGAATAC
Organism: Protopterus annectens; assembly: GCF_019279795.1. Classification (NCBI taxonomy): domain Eukaryota; kingdom Metazoa; phylum Chordata; order Ceratodontiformes; family Protopteridae; genus Protopterus; species Protopterus annectens. The sequence goes on from NC_056745.1 coordinate 1,170,080,681, forward strand.
ACTCACTAGAGACTCCAACATACTGGATCCTGTGCTTACAAATATAGGAGAACACTGCACCCCTCTCCCAATGTCTCATCCTCCTTGGCAAGGTCCTACCAAAAAGTTTTCTCCTTCTAAATCAAAATCAACTCTGTAATCCCATTAAAACCAATAACAGTTAGAAAATGTTCCCAAGGCAACTTATCTTTTATTAAATGATGGACTGTCATAATTCAATACCTCTCCAAACCCAGAGAACACAGCAGCCTATGCAAAATTGCTCTCAGAAACTCTGCACAAGCATGTCAATGGCTGCACAGAGGCTGCTGTACTACCAGAAGTAAGCCCAAGACTAGTCCTAGAAAGAAACCACCCTGGTAGAATCCCAAAGTAAACAGGATATACAACAAAAGGAAAACATTATGGCAAAGCCACCTCTGTGGTTAACATAACCTCTCATGTGAAATATATAACCATAAGCTCTTCTACAGCTACGTCAGAAACCTCAAGGACAGTGTTCAGCAATGTGCTGAACTGGTGGTTAATGGTGCCACATTCATTGAATTTGGCAATATAGCAAACCTTTTAGTGGACAAATTCAGTTCCAAGTTTATCCCCTTCACACCCCCAACCATCCCCTCAAAAATTCCCTCAAACAGAACCCCTCCAACTACTATAAATAGGGAGCATGTACTGGCTTGCACTCATTAAAGTAAAGAACACCACCTTAATGGGCCCCAAATAACATTCCAGGAGGACTCCTGAATGGTCTAGAATAAGACTTATCAGGACCCCTGGAGTCATTTAACTACAGTCTAAAAACAGGCTTTGTGCCACATGAATGCAGGACTGCCATGGTCACCCCACTTCATAAGTGAGGACCTCCAAAAGATCCTGGAAACTACAGACCCATTGGTCAAATTAATCTTATTTGCAAAGCCATGGAAAGAAATATCATGAAAATTATCAACAAGGACACAGGAGATCTATAGACAATGGATCTATCCCAGTTTGGCTTTGCAAAATGAAGGTCATGCTTACTGAATCTGGTGGACTTCCTTGAAAAGGTCACAAAGGCAATAGATAAGGGGAAAATGGTGCATACTGCCCACCTAGATCTGGCTAAAGCATTTGATACAACACCCCACTCAGACACTGTCATCAGACTTATGGAACTAGGTATAAACCTCTTTGTAACATGCTGGATAGCTAGCTGGCTCACTGATACTACCCAGGAGGTTAGAATTTGAGGCCACATCTACAAAGAAGCTGGTATGTAGTGGAGTCCCTAACGGCTCTTTAGTGGGCCCACTCTTCTTTGGAATCTACTTCTCGGATGTTAAAGCCAATGTCAAAGGCCATTGTTTCACCAAGTTCACAGACATTTGCAAACTGGGAGCAGTCATTAAATCACCTCAATATGTAACCACACTTCAGGGAGTTCTAATACAGAAACGCTTGGTGCCAAAGTTCCAAGAACTGCATTATACTACCTTTTAGGAAGTCTATCACCCTGGGTATCTAAGTCATCAATAAAAACACCCTTATAAGTTGAAAAGGGATCCGGAAACACCTGTAGATAGTGACCTAGCCTTCAACCAGTATGTGTCCAAGGTAGTAAGAAAATCCTTCTGTGTTGCTCCACTTATAAGCAACGGCATGGCATCTAGTTCCAGACAGGTCATCATACTACTGTACTCCGCCCTCAGACCCATCATAATGCCCCCTTCGGTATGTACCTGACCAGACAATTGCAGCAACCCGAATGTCCACCATGGTTCCTTACAAAAAGGATACAGGGAGTAAACACAATGTCTTATGCTGATCACCTCAAAGCCCTGTCTCTTTAATCGGTATCATACACACTTTTGAAAGGTGATCTTTGCCTGACATTCAGGGCATTCCTGGATCCAGTTTTGATGAATCTTTTGCACATCTGCAAAACAAACAGAATCAGAACTAGTAGATTAAAGACCTAAATTTTCTTTGCAACATAAACAGATGATGGAATGAGACAGATATGTTTCTCAAAGAATTTCTATTCTCTAGAACAGGCTCCCTATCCATGTAAAGCAGGGTTCCTCCCTATCAGTTTTTAAACACAACCTGGACCAATGGATGGGTAATCGGAAATTCACACCTTTTCTAGTTCCTATGTCTCTGACAGACAGAAACAGTCAAAACACCACCTATATAATTTGTGGGTCACATATGGGTTGCATGGCTACGCTTAGAGAGGCCCTAGTGTTCATTAGCCAAGTATACACCTACGAACCTATGGCTGCAGTGGTGGGGGGTGGGGTAGGACGATCCATTACCCTGCCTAGGGCCCCATTTGGCCACGATTTGGCTCTGATTAAGGGTCCTTCTATGTCAGTTCTACTGCTGTAAATTAACCTTTATGTATATGTCTGCAGATCTAATGAAGGACATAACAGTTCTACTTACCACCACAAATGTGGCAGAACTTGTGAACAAGAAGACTTTACAGTGATAGAGACAGACAGACACACACACACGGCAAGAGTATGTAAGCGTGATTTCTATTTTTTTCTGCTTAGGGTCAAAACAGATTGCCTAAATGAGAAAGCAGTATGCAATCTCTACTATCAACAATGTCTTCTGATACATACAACACTGTATTTCAACAGATTTTATTTTAATCAATCTATAGCAAGTGATGCAGCAACAAAAGAACAGTCTGTTTAACAAAGTCCTATGTAAGAAAGGGATAGAATGATATGTGAACAATAAAAAAAATGAACAGTCCTTACATAAAGCTCTCTTCGCTGGAATACCCAATTTATCTGGCTACAGATGAATTTAAAAAAAAATGGACATGTTTTCTGTAAACAGTATACAAGTCAATGAAATGTATCAACAGTTTCAACATATAGAAAGCTAATATAATATGAAAAGCAAGGACAGATCCCTAATGGAAGTGTTAGATTAGGTGCAGGACATTCGAACATGCAATTTGACAGGATACACAAACATAGCAATGGATCATCATCAGATAGCAATAAGAACTACGTTAGTACTACAAAACAGAAACAGCCTCAAATTCAAGCAAGCATACAACAAAAATCTACCACATAATGAAAAGAAATTAAAAATCAACTATAGTTACCTCGTGACTGTAAGATCTCTGCCTAACTTCTGGAGAACTTTCCGGTGATGAAATATTCTGTGTGGAAGAAATATTTAGACAACTATGGAATATTCTGTGTGGAATAAATATTTAGACAACTATGGAATATTCTCTATGGAAGAAATATTTAGACAACTATGGAAAATTCTGTGTGGAAGAAATATTTAGACAACTATGGATCAATGTAGTCATTATTTACGACAAGTACACAGAAAAAAACAGTTTCATAAGTGACCTAACATAAAAAAAAAAAAAGTTACGTACTTACCATTACCATCTGTGTTTTCTTCCATCTGTCTCAACTATTGGGTATATTGGATCCAACCAGATCCAAAGGTGGCAGCTTACACACACTTTGGATCCAGGACTCGGACTCCTCCCCACTACCCATAATTTTCTTCCACGCTTTCAGTTCCTCGGATTGAGTTTGCCTATCTATAACAAAGGCTCTACGTATACTTATATGCACAACAAACTGTTTCAGACTCTGTTGTCCAGTACGTTAATCAAGAACTGAAACGTGACAATTTCGCAACAGGATGGAGGGAAGAGAAGCTGAGATGAACAGAAGGCAACATGGATCTAGCTTTAAGGTTAAGTACATAACTTCCATATTCAATGTTGTTTCTTCCATCTACCTCAACTATTGGGAGAAAGTCCCCTGCTACTAAAACCTCAGGTGGTCTCGTGGAAGGATATTCTAGAGAATGGTAGAGTAAAATGAAGCCCAGGACCTAGACTGCATGTCACTCGCCAGGTCAGTATAAAACAGGCGAGCATCGTGGGTTCTTGTTCAAGCAGCTTTATTGTATGCAAATGCATCACAAATGAGGTTAGGTAACTAACTTATAAACAGATTAGCTATCATGCATATGGATGTTAACATTTTGGCTGCACCTTCAAGATGGCACTGAAGCTAACACGTGCTTGGTATTTATATACACACAGATCTTGGAAATGCTTCTTAAAGGTACAACATACATGTTATTCTACACTGCAGGTCCAGCTTGTAAAGAGAAATGAACATATGTACAGAAGATCAAGTGGCTACAGCACAGACACCCTCACAGATATCCTCAATAGGCACTCTAGAAAAGAAGGCTGTGGAGGTTGCAACACCTCTAGAAGAATAAGCTTTAGGTCTGTGAGGTAAAGCCAATCCTTTGGCTTTGTAAGCAGAAGAAATATAATGATACAACCACCTGGACTACAACAATTTGGAACCACTAACTTCCAATTTAGCCTTAAAAAGGGAAATTGAAAGTTGATCAGTTTTCATGAAATTCTTGGTGCAGTGCAAACAGAATCACAATTGGAGATGAACATACAACAAGAATAAGGTACAACTTCCTTTGTTTGAATAATTAGGGGAAAAAATGGCAAATTAATGGCTTAATTCAGGGTAGAGTCTGAATCCACCACAGGAAGAAAATTAGGGTTGGTTCAAAGAGAGACTATAGAGGAAAACCAAATATAAGGGCTTACATATGATAGAGTCTGAAGTACTGAAATCATCTTTGCTGAGTTAACTGCCAGCAGTAAAAGCATTTTCCGAGAAAGACACTTCAGAGCTACTGCTGCTGCAGGGTCAAAAGGGGGGCTTAGCTAGCTAAAATAGTAATATTCCAAAGACGAACATGGTCTCTTAAGGGCAATCCAAGAAGAAAGACGCGCAGTAAGAAGACCTTAGATAACTTCACAGAAGCAATATGAGTGTCGCCCTTCACTACATGAAGACTGGAAACAGCTGCCAGTTGAACACTGATAGTGGCACAGCTAAGCACCTTCCTGAACAAATTTACCAAAAAATCTGAAAGTAACAGGGCTGAAAAAGGATCCAGGCCTTTGGAAGAAGCCCAAATGGAAAATCTTTTCCACTTTCACCTATATACTTTTTAGTAGCGGGTTTTGAGATAAGGACAGAATATGGAGAACAGGGAAACAAAGCCTGGAATTTCTGGCAATCACTGGAAGTAGAGAAACAAGCTATTTTGCTTAAGGACTTTGATGTTCAGGAGAGGCTTGCAAAAAGGTGAGGGTGCACCAAGTGAGGCCACAGAAAGGGGAACCATATCTTTCCAGGCTAAAAGGGAACAATCAGGGTCACCTTTGTTCTGCATAATACTGAAATATCAAAAAAAGTGTTAAAATAGATCTTCTCTAGTAGAATTAATTCAGACATTGCAACTGACAAAAAATTTTTCTGTATTTCTGACCAGAAACATGTTTGTATTCTGAAAGACACTTGTACAGTTACTGTATGTTGCAAGCTCGATAACGCTCACAGAAAGTACAGTTGTGTACACTTACAATAAATGTAGATGTTTGAGTTTATTCACTGTTGCAGTCATTACATTTGGGTTATCTGCTTGCAGGTAGCCCTCAGCCGGCCTGATTATCAAAGTCTTGGGTCCTGCGTCGGTTGCTGTCTCTTATTCCATGAAGTCAGATAGTCAGGGGTATAAAGCATGCAGCCGACGTCATTACATCAGTTTTTCTTGCCCCAGATGTCAGGTGCCCCCATAATGGGAAGCAATTATATACAAGGTTACACCTCCAACAAAAAGCAAATGCACCAGAAAGCTTAAATACCGTAAACAAGAAAAGAGGTATAGCCAATGGAAGTCAGGGGGCTGGAGGGAGGGTAACCAGGGCTGCAACAGCGAATACACTCGAACATCTACATTTATGGTAAGTGTACACAACTGTACTATATTCTTCGTGTTTCACTGCTGCAGTCATTACATTTGGGTAGATTCCCTAAGCTAAGGAAGGGAGGAGGCAATTAGAGAGCATTAGGACCAGCTATTAGGCCCTGCAAGACTGCAGTGGCAAAACCAGCTCTGGATTTAGGAAAAAATTGGCAAGTGGTAGTACTTGGTGAAGGTATGTACAGAACTCCAGGTAGCAGCTTCTAGGATGTCCCTGGTAGGAACACATCTGAGAAAGGCTATTGAAGTAGATGCAGCCCTGGTGGAATGTGATCTTATCTCCTGTGGGGTAGGTTTTCCATGGTGCTTATAGCAAAAATGAATGCAATGGCCTATCCACTTAGAAATGGTTTGCTTTGAAATGGCCTTCCCCTCTGCCCCTGCAGCAAAGGCAACTAGCAGCTGTCCACTTTTCCTGAGAGGCTTAGTCCTGTCCAAATAAAATCTAAGTTGTCTGTGCATGTCCAAAGAGTGCAGTATTCATTCTCCTTTGTTCTGTGGATTAGAAAAGAAGGTTGGCAAATGAATGGACTGATTAAGGGCCACTCTGGATACCACCTTGGGCATAAAGGAAGGATTGGTCCTGAGGTCTACCCTTGTCCGCATGGAAGATGATGAAGGGCGCCACTGCCATGAGGGCCTGTAATTCAGACAGTCTTCTTGCTGAAGTGATGGCTAGAAGAAAGACTGTTTTCCAAGAAAGGAATTTCAACTCTGCAGTTGCCGCTGGCTCAAAAGGAGGTAGAGTGATCTTTTCTAATACAAAGTTAAGGTCCCAGGCTGGAGTAGGGGCTCTCCTGGGTGGTCTTACATTTTTGGCCCCTCTGAGGAATTGTTTCAGCAGGGGGTGAGAGAAGAGGGGTGGCTCAGTATTATAATGTGCTGAAATGGCTGAGGCATGAATTTTAATAGGAGAAAGAAAGGCCCTTGTTAAGCATCTCTGTTAACTATTGAAGAATATGTGGGTAAGGTGGGTACTTTTGTGCCCATCCCCTGAATTTGGCTCCAGGAACAGTATCTTTTCCACTTTTCAGCATAGGATTTTCTAGTACTAGGCCTCTTTGCCTCCAGAATGACATCCAGTACTTGCTTACTGAGGGATGGTATTGGAGAACTCAGGTAATTAGCCAGGCTGCAAGGTTCAGGGTTTGAAGCTGGGGATGCAAAATCTGGCCCTCCTGCTGGGACAGCAGGGATGGGGTTTGAGGCAGGTGCCATGGTAACAGCACTGACATACTGCACAAGAGGAAGTACCAGTGTTGGCATGGCCAGTCTGGTGCAATGAGTATTGTCCTTGGTTTGTCCTGTTTGATCTTTAGGAGAACTTTCGAGAGGAGAGGCAGAGGAGGAAAGGTATAAACTGAGAGGCTTTCCCAGGTGAAGGTCAGGGCATCCACTTTCCAAGCTTGTCTCTGGGGAGTCCTTGTGCAGAATTTGTCCAATTGGTAGTTCTGAGGGGAGGCAAACAGGTCTATCTCTGGGCTCCTCCATTTGTTTCTCAAAATGTTGAATATCTTTGGTTCCAGTTTCCACTTGTGTGGGTCCATGAGCTTTCTGCATAGGTCTGCCAGTGAATTTAGATTGCCTGGCAGAAAATGAGCTTGTAGGTGCACTTGGTAGCTCAAGGCTGTGTTCCACAGAGCCATGGCTAGTCTGCAGAGAAGTTATGAGTGGGTTCCCCCCTGCTTGTTTATGTACAACATAACAGTGTTGTCTCTCTCTACCAATAATTGTCCTGGAAGAATGCGGTCCTTGAAGGCTGTCAGAGAATTCTGTACAGCTAACATTTTTTTTGATTGATATGCAGGTGCATTTGACTTGGGATCCATTTGCCCTGAATGCACTGCCCTGCCAAGTGAGCCCCCCATGCATCGTCTGATACATCTGTTGTTAGGGTTTGGGTGGCAGGGGTAGAGTGTGAATGGCAGTCCCTTGTTGTGGTAGCACGCCTCTGCCCAAAGTAACTCTGTCTTTATACAAGGAATTATAGGAATCATTGATTCCAGGTCCTGAGGATGTTGACACCATAGGCTTTTTAGATACCATTGTACTTTCCCCTGATATGCAGTCTTGCATATGGAATTAGTAGGATGCAAGAGGCCATGAACCCCAGGGCTTGCAGTATTTTCCTTGCAGATAGCTGGGTCTTTGTGGCTAGTAGTTTGAAGTAGGCTGTCAAATAAACTTGTTTCTCTGGCGTGAGGTAGGCCATCTGGGAAGTTGTGTTCAAGCTTGCTCCCAGGAATACAATTTGTTGGCAGGGTACTAGGTGAGATTTCTTTTCATTTATGGTGTACCCCAGTGAGGTTAGCAGTTTCTTTACAAATGCCAGATGATTTAATAGCATGTCCTGGCTTTCTGCCTGAATTAGACAATCATCCAGGTATGGGTACATTTGAATATTTCTTTGCCTGCAGAATGCAATGACTGGAGCTAGGCACTTTGTGAATACCCTGGGCACAGTAGATAAGCCAAAGGGCAGTGCAGAGAACTGATAGTGCATGTAGCCTGCTCTGAAGAGTAGGTATTTTCTGCAAGATTCCCTTATTGGGATGTGCAGGTAAGCTTCTTTTAAGTCCACTGTTGCCAACCAGGCATTTTTGCCTAGCATGGGAAGCAGCTGATAAAGAGTTAGCATTTTTGAATTTTGGGATTACCAAAAAGGTGTTTAGGATAGACAGGTTCAGGATAGGATGCCAGGAGTTGTCTTTTCTGGGTACCAGGAAAAGTCTTGAGTAAAAACTTTGTCCCCATTCCTCTGCTGGGACAGGTTGAATACCCCTGATACTTAGAAGGGAGAAAACATGCTGTTGAGCCTCTTGCCCACTGATTTGGGGGTAGGTCTGGCCAACCATTTGGGGTTGGTAAGGTGTGGAAGTGGAATCTGAACCCTTGGGAAACTATATTTAAAACCCATTTGTCTTGGGTAATGAGTTCCCAGCTTTTTGCATGCAGGGCGATCTTTCCCCCTAAAGGAGCAGTCAGTTGAGCAGGGCTTGGAAGGTTTAAGGTTAAGTCATTGTGACAGTTTACCATAGGGGGGGGTGATGATTTAAAAGCATGTCCTGGCTTTCTGCCTGAATTAGACAATCGTCCAGGTATGGGTATATTTGAATATTTCTTTGCCTGCAGAATGCAATGACTGGAGCTAGGCACTTTGTGAATACCCTGGGCACAGTAGACAAGCCAAAGGGCAGTGCAGAGAACTGATAATGCATGTAGACTGTTCTGAAGAGTAGGTATTTTCTGCAAGATTTCCTTATTGGGATGTGCAGGTAAGCTTCTTTTAAGTCCAGTGTTGCCAACCAGGTGTTTTTACCTAGCATGGGAAGCAGCTGATGAAGAGTTAGCATTTTGAATTTTGGACCAGTACTTGCCAGAAATTCCTGCAGCTCCTTCAGTGTTGCTGTAGGTTAGGGTTACCATAATTCTTTGTATGTGAAAGAGGACGAAAAAAATGTGCTGCTACCAGCACATATTTTTTCGCCCTCTTAGATTGAAGAGCAAAAAAAGTCAGTGTTTGGGGATTTTTGATTGGCTCGTATACCGGTATACGAGCCAATCAAAAACGCGCACAGCAGACCCTCTTCTGTTCAATGCGGAACATCAAACAGTTCCTCATTGAACAGAGCTCTGCTTTTTGATTGGCTCGTATAACGGTATACGAGCCAATCAAAAACACGCACAGCGGACCCTCTTCTGTTCAATGCGGAACATCAAGCAGTTCTGCATTGAACAGAGCTCCGATTTTTGATTGGCCAATCAAAAAAAAAAAAAAAACAAAACAAAACAAAAAAAAAAAAAAAAACCAAAAAAAAAAAAAGCAGAGAAAAAACTCCGAAATAGGGATGTCTGCTTTTTGAAAATTCTGCGATTTGTCCGGGTTTTAAAACCCAGACAAATCACTTAATTTTCAAAAACAGCCCGGACAGGAGCCCAAAAAAGAGGACTTGTCCGGGGAAACCCGGAAGTACGGTAACCTTACTGTAGGTCTCTTGGCAGCCTCCCTGACCAGTTTTCATCTAGTCTTTTCACCAATTTTTTAGAGGGCTGTCCAGTTCTTTGCAACATCACTGTTGTCCCATATTTTCTCACTTTTTGATGACTGTCTTCACAGTGTTCCATGATATATTTAATGCTGTGGAAATTTTTTGTACCCTTCGCCTGACTGATACCTTTCAACAATGAGATCCCTTTGATGATTTTGTAAGCTCTCTGCGAACCATTGCTTTTGCTGTAGCAGGCAACTGAGTAAATGTCAGGTAAATCCTACTAGGACAGCTGAACTTTATTTGGGATTAAAGTCTCTTTAACTGATGGCAGATGTGTATCCAAGAAGACTGAATGCTGTAATTAAATCAAAAGGTGCTGCAACAAAGTATTAGTTTAAGGGTGTGCACACTTATGCAACCAGCTTATTGTACTTTTTTATTTTTTTATATTTTTCCCCTAACCGGTTTGTTTTTCATTTGAATTGTACAGGTTATAGGTCACTTTAAAGATGGGAAAAGCTTTGAAATGATTTATTGTGATCTCATTTTTTTATATCACAGAAACCTGGCAATTTAACAGGGGTGTGTACACTTATTATATCCACTGTATGTTACTGGCTAAGTACCACCTAGAAAACTTTTCCCACTTGTAAACCTAAGATTTTCTAGTCACAAGTTTTCTTGCTTCCTTAAATACCTGCTGTGCATCATATCACTGAACAAGTGACAAAAAGGTATAAAAATGGAATCATCCAGGTTGTCAGTTGTGATTGCACCAAGTTGGAGTGAACCATTTGTCCCTGATGCTATATGAGCAGATCCAGTCTGTGAGGAAGACTGTGATAATAGACCTCGGCCGATTCTATTAAAAGGGAGAACTAACTCTGTCGAGGCCAAAAGGGGGTTACCACAAGAATCTTTAGTAATTGTTTTTGGATCTATAGAAGTATCTTGTGAACCACTGGAAAGGGTGGAAATGCATACAGGAATACTCCTGACAATGAGAATGTTAGAGCATCTGACTCCCAAGCATGTTGCAAGAAATCTTGGAACAGAATTTTCTCAGTTGCCCATTTTGAAAGGAGGCAAACAGATCTACTTAAGGTGCTCCCCAACATCTGGATCAGTCCCAGAAGGCCTCGACATGGGGATTCCATTCGTGAGGGTCTGTCCAGGATCGGCCTAGTCTGTCTGCCACTATGTTTTGCTCTGAAGGAATGTATGAGGCCTGAAAAGTCAGAGAATGCTGTACAGCCAGCTTCCAGTCCACCACTGCCAACTGGCAAAGAGAATATAACCTTGTACCCCCCTTGTTTGTTCAAGTACCACATCAGGGCAGTGTTGGTGGTGACCACTAGAAGAGGACCTGGAGTCCCATAAGTGGTGAAAAACATTCAAGACATGAATCACTACCAACATTTTCCTGTTTATGTGCTTTGGCATGTCCTGAGGACCGTACAATCCCAGCTGTTTAACTCCCACGGACACTGCGTCCAGTGAAGAATTTAAGAATCTGTCTGGACACTGGGCCTAGAAGAGAAAGTTTAACAAAGGAGGGTAGATGTCTGAAGACATTTATGAAACTATTTGGCATGGAGGATGTGAATTTAGTAATAGGAGTTCGGAGTGAATTTACATATTATTCCCCAAGATATAAAACTGTCACAGAACAACATTTAAGGTTCAACATACTTAGATTGTAAAGCAGCACAGATGCTGGGGAAATTAAATTTTGAATCCCACGTTTCTAAATTCCTAAAGATACTCAGCTAGGTGCTTAAAGAGAAGAATCATCCTGAACAGAATACCTTTGATAAGGAACCAGTCTTCTTCCCCTGACTGAAAGCCAGAGATTCATATCACTGTGGAAGTCTTCACAGAATTCTTACAGTCAGTAAGAGGATCAGATAAGAGTGCTGCAAAGCAAAATCCTAACTATAAAAAGAGTGTTAAGGCCACTAAGAAAGTAGTTATCTACATTTAATACTAGACCTAAAAAAGCCTCTTTCCTAAAACTTGGCAACGATAACTTCCACATCATATCTTGGCATTTTTTCTGTTACATAATGATTTGAAGATATTTGTACTTGCACTGGCAAGCAGGACTGTAATATTCTTTTGGAATGATTAAATGATGACCAGAGTGGATGGCCAGAACCCCACTCTATGTGGTACAGGAAGTTCTTCTGGAAATGCAGAGAATAATCAAACATGGTATCCCCAGCAGTAGTAGTAGTAGTTGATGCCAAGCATTTCTGTGATGAATTACAGTAGCTTTACTTGTTCACAGTACTAGAAAGTACAGTTGTGTAAACTGCACTTACCTATTACTGTAGATATTCAAATCCCTCACTGCTGCAATAGCACGTGGGTTGTATCCTGCCAAGGATACAGCAACCAGCCACCCTCCAAAAGCTTTTATCCTCTCCCACACCGTCACTCTGGTTGCTTTTAAGCTAAGCCCTTCAAAAATATGGGGAACTAACCAATATTTAAAAAAAAGTTGATATTCCACCAAATCTATTTACAAGGGGATGGAGGGTGGGTACAACTACTGCTGCAGTGAAGAATTCAAACATTTACTGTTACACTTAAGTGCAACTTGCACAACTGTACTACGTTATTATTCTCAATGCTGCGACATCCCATGGGTAGATTACCCTATCTTTATCCAGCCTGGGAGGAGGAAGTATAAGGGTGCTGAGCCCCTGGAATATGGCCATAGTAAAGCCTGCGCCTGACCTGAACAAGGAATCCAGCTTGTAGTGCTCTGTAAATGCATGGATAGAGGACCAAGCCAATTCCTCTAGAATCCACCCGCTTTCCAGTATGCCACCGTAGAAGCTAAGGCTCTAAAGTACAGGGTGCCTTAACAGTGCCTGGAATGGATTTTCCATGGTGAGAGCAACAAAAAAACAATAGCAGAGGACAACTACCTGGAAATAGTCTGCTTAGACTTGGTTCGACCTTTTTAGCCCCAAAACAGGAAATAAATAGCTGATAAATTTTCCTGAAGGACATGATTCTATCATGGAAGTTGCTGAATTGCCTACACATATCTAGAGAATGTACAATCTTTTCTACCTTGTTCTCAGGATCTGTATAGAAAACATGGAGACTGATGACTTGTCTTCAATGTAAACTCAAACAACCTTGGGCATAAAAGAATGACCATGACAGCTGCAGACAAACACTCTTCTTTGCAGATGTCAGAGCAATACAAAGAGCAGTTTTTCAAGTGATAAACCTTAGATCAGACTGACTGGCAGGTTCAAAGGGGGACAGTTACCCTTTTTAGCACAAAACTGAGATCCCAAGGAGGAGGAGGAGCCAGTCTACACAGTGGTGTCAGGTATAAAAGTCATTTTAAAAACTGTTTGATAATAAACAATGGAAGTAAATATTGTGGGAAGAAACAGCCAGGAAATTGTTATGGCTAGGCTTGTACAGGCCCTAGGGCCGATAGCCTAGTACCAACCTATGAAAGAGGGGAATCCATATGCATATATGTAGAAACGGCCAGACGATATACCTTAACAGAGGTGTAAGATATGACAGAGGATAGTAACCCACAAATATTTAAGCACAAGTGGTATATAAAATTCCTAATGGATCCCTGTCATTCGATAGGCACAAACTAGAAAATCTCATCCACTTGCCAATATATGATTTTCTAGTAGCAGGTTTTCTTGCTTGCCTCCTTCAGCACCTGTCATACATCCTCATGAAAAAAAGTGCTTAAAAGCTATCAAAATGGAATCACCCAGGCAGTCAATTTAAATTGTTTGACATTGGCTGTATCAAACTCTTCCTGTCTTGTGTGAATAGATCCAGTCTGCGAGGAAGCTTGCAGTAACTGTTCCTAGCCAATGCCATAACAAAGGTGAACCAAATCTGCCTGGACAAGAAGGAAGTCACCACAATGATTTTGGAGAGTCTTTCTGAATCTTCAGAATTTTCATGGAAATTACTGGAAAGGGTGGAAATGCATATCGGAATATTCCAAACAAGGTGAATGACAGAGCATCTGTTTTTCAGGCCTGCTTGCAGGGAGCCCACGTCATGAAAGATGAGACAGCAACTGACGCAGGACCCAAGGACTTTGATAATCAGGCCGACTGAGGGCTACCTGCAAGCAGATAATCCAAATGTAATGACTGCAACAGTGAAACATGAAGAACATCAGGATCTGTTCAGTTGCCTGTTTTGAAAGGATGCAAGCAGATCTCATTCAGGTTTTCACTCATCTGGATCAACAACTGGAAGACCTCTGTACTGCATTTCAACTCATGAGGGTCTGCTCAGGATCTTCTTTGCTGGTCTTCCACTGTTTTTGCTCTGATGGTATTTAAGAAATTTGAAAACTTAAAGATGCAGTAAAGCTAACTCCTAAGCTGCCAGTGCCAAGGGTTATGATCTGGTGCCCTCTTGTTTATATACCACATCACAGTGGTGTTGTCTGTCATGATCCATAAAGGACCTGGGTTTCATGTATAATGCAGAGACTTTATGGCATAAATCACTGCCGACATTTATTTTACTTTGATGCTCATTGATGTCTGAACTGTCACGAGTTTTTGCACTTTTACCCCCATTAAGACTGTCTCCCAAGCAAAATCTGAGGACTCTATGAGAACAAATTGTGCTGGAGTGGATGGACAGAAAGGGAGACCTGGCATGTGAGCTATCTGACCTCCCCACCATTTCAGTTCTGATTTAATAAAGCCCAAAACTAGAATCCTTCTCATACGTAACATGGCAAAGAGATTCATGAGACTCATAAAAGCCATAAGGCTAGACTCCTGAGAAATTCTCTGGCTGTATTTAGAGAATGGCAAGAAAAGTACAGGAAGACTTCTAGATACAAATGCACCTTCTCGAGGCAGGAAAGCCTTTTTGAGGCACACTATTTAGGCAGCCAAGAAACACAATCCTGTGTAATGCAAATAGGACAGATTTTTGCAAATTTGTATGGAATCCCAGATGTTCTGTGAGGTAGAATACCTTTTCTAAGGACTCATAATAACCGGGAAAAAAAGACTCTGCACAAATAGGTCTCCCAAATAAAGAAAAATGTGGATACCCTGCAATCTGCAGTATACACTACTGGGCCTACTTTAGGTGCAGTGGACAGCCCAAAGGATAATACAAAAAACTGAATGGGGTGGGGTGGGGGAATACAACTGAAAGTAGGGTGGCTTTTCCAGCCATTGTCAACTGTAACCCTCCTCAATCTTCAACATACTTTTCCCTGAAAAGCACAGTTGTGTACACTTACCATAAATGCAGATGTTCGAGTATATCCACTGTTGCAGTCATAAAGTACAGTTTTGTACCTACCATAAATGTAGATGTCCGATAGATATGCAACTGCAGTCATAACATATGGGTTGTCCTGCCTCAGGCAGCCCTCGGTCGGCCGGATTCCAAAGTCTGGGTCCGACGTCGGCTGATGTCGCATTTCTCTCCGACGTCAGAGCAGCAGGAGTACATAAGCATCAGCCGACGCCATCTTCTTCAGTGTTTCTTGCCCCAGATGCCAGGTGCCCTCCAAGGAAGGCTGTAATCAATTTGGAAGACAAAATAGGTTTCCAGACAAATAAATAAGCAATAAACAGATACACCATAACAGATATCCCCAGCTAGGATAACAGGGAGAGGAGTGGACCCAAGGAATAGAGGGAAGGAGGGAGGAAAACCGACTGCAGTTGCATATCTATCGGACATCTACATTTATGGTAGGTACAAAACTGTACTATGTCCTTCAAGAATGCAACTGCAGTCATAACATATGGGTTGAATACCATAGCTTAGCTGGGGAGGTGGAAAGCACTAAGAAAGGATGGTGTAGCTATCAATCCCTGCAGGACTGCGAAGCAAAGCCTGCTCTGGATCTGGAATATAAAGGAAGGTTGTAGTGTTTGGAGAATGTATGCACGGAGCTCCATGTAGCAGCTTCTAGAATGTCTTTTGTAGGCACCCCTCTTAAGAATGCTGTAGAGGTGGCTGTAGCTCTGCTAGAGTGTGGTCTGATATTGGCTGGTACACTCTTTCCATGGAAGGAATAACATAATCTGATGCAATGTCCAATCCATTTTGAGATAGTCTGTTTGGAAATTGCTTTTCCTTGTACTCCAGGGGCGTAAGCTACAAAAGCTGATCAGACTTCCTATTGGCCTTGGTTCTGTCCAGGTAGTAGCGAAGTTGTCTGTGAATGTCCAAGGTATGCAACAGTCTTTCCCCTTTGTTCTCAGGATTGGGAAAGAAAGTAGACAGGTGAATTGCTTGATTCAAGGAAACCCTAGATACCACTTTTGGCAGAAAGCTAGGGTTGGTTCGTAAGGAGACCCTGTCTCTATGAAAGGTAATGAACGGTGGTATTGCCATTAGGGCCTGTAATTCCGAAACCCTTCTTGCTGAGGTAATTGCCAACAGGAAAGCTTTCTTCCATGAGAGGAATTGTAAGTCCACAGAAGCTGCTGGCTCAAAGGGGGGTAGAGTCAGTTTTTCTAGGACAAAGTTGAGGTCCCAAGCTGGTACTGGGGTCTTTCTTGGTGGCTTGATATTCTTGATTCCTCTAAGAAATTGCCTTAACAAAGGATGTGAGAACACAGGTGGATCAGTGTTGTATCTAGCTGAAATAGCTGAAGCATGTATTTTTATAGAAGAATATGAGAGTCCATTCTGTAGCATATCTGCCAAGTATTCCAGGATGAGTGGGATGTTCAATAATGATGCATCATGACCCTTGCTGGTATTCCAAATGCTGAATCTCTTCCATTTTGCTGAATAAACCTTTCTGGTGGATGGTCTGCGGGCTTCTGTTAATATCCGCTGAACTTCCTTGGAGAGAGATAGATTGAGGTTATTCATGGAATCTCCCAAGCTGTTAGCTGGAGCGTCTGAATGTTGGGATGTACTGTCTTGAAGTTGTTTTGAGTCAAAAGATGGGGCCATTGGGGAAGGGCCCATTTTTTGTTGTGGCATATGCTCCGTAGTAGCAGATACCAGTGTTGTCTTGGCCAGTCTGGAGCTATTAGGATCCCTTTTGGCTTCTCTTCTTTGATCTTTAGTAGTACTGTGGTCATCAGTGGCAGAGGTGGGAATGCATAAATCTTTAGGAAGTTCCAGTTGAATGAGAGAGCATCTGTTTTCCATGCTTATGGATGATATGTCCTTGAACAGAACTTTTGTAGCTGATGATTGAGGTGGGAGGCAAATAGGTCTACTTCTGGCCTGTCCCATGTCGAGGTGAGCCTTATGAAGATTTCTGGATGTAACCTCCACTCGTGGGGGTCTAGGAAATTCCTGCTTAGGCTGTCCGCCAGCACATTGTCTTTGCCTGGAACAAACTGGGATTGCAACTGTATGTTTAAGCTCAGTGATTTTTCCCAAAGATTCATTGTCAGTCTGCAAAGGGGGTAAGAATGGGTGCCCCCCTGCTTGTTTATGTACCACATGACAGTGGTGTTGTCTGTCCGTATTAGCAGGTGGCCTTGCTGAAGTTGTTGTCGAAAGGCCTCGATGGCATGCATGCCTGCCAGCATTTCTTTTTGGTTGATATGCAGATGTGTTTCCTTTGGAGACCATTGTCCTTGAATACATCTGCCCTCCATGTGTGCCCCCCATCCAAGGTCTAAGACGTCTGTGGTCATCGTTTGTGTTATTTGTGGTTTTTTGAATGACATACCTGTGTTTGCCTGGCTTACCGAAGCCCACCATAGGAATTCCTTTTGTAGGCATGGAATAAGCGGTATGGTTGTCTCTAGGTTGTTGCTGTGTTGAGACCATAAACTTTTTAGGTACCATTGAAGCTTTCTCATGTGTAGTCTTGCTAATGGAACCAGGAGAATGCATGATGCCATGTAACCCAGGGCCTGTAGAAATCTCCTTGCAGTCATCTGGGTGAGCTTTGCCAAACCTTTGAAATAATGAGTTAACTTTGTTTGCTTGTCTTCTGTCAGGTAAGCCATTTGAGAGGTTGTGTCTAGATTGGCTCCCAAGAAAGTAATTTGCTGGGATGGCTGCAGTCTTGACTTTTGGAAGTTGACTGTGTATCCCAGAGCTTGTAGCAATTGAATGACATAATCCAAGTTTTTTGTCAAAATCAGTTTGTCGTCCGCTTGTATAAGGCAGTCGTCCAGGTATGGGTAAATTTGGATCCCCTGGAGCCTGCAATGAGCAATTACTGAAGCCAGGCATTTTGTAAACACTCTGGGCGCAGTAGATAAGCCAAATGGCAATGCTGAGAATTGATAATGCTCTGGCCCTGCAAGAAATCTGAGGTATCTTCTGCAGCTGTGTCTGATGGGGACATGCAGGTATGCCTCCTTGAGGTCCAGAGTAATCAGCCAAGACTCCTTGCCCAGCATGGGAAGGAGTTGCTGTAAGGTCAGCATTTTGAACTTTGGTACTATGAGAAAGGTGTTTAATGCGGACAAATCCAGTATTGGTCTCCATTGTGTTTCTTTTCTTGGAACAAGGAACAGTCTTGAGTAAAACCCCTGGCCTTGTTCTTGTTGTGGAACTTTTTCTATTGCATTGATCTGAGCAAGCAGAGAAATTTGCTTGAAAGCCTCTGCCCTCTGATTTTGTGGTAGGTTTGGCATGCCTTGTTTCCTTGGTAAGGTATGAAAGTGGAACCTGTAGCCTTGGTCTATAATGTCCAAAATCCATTTGTCCTTTGTCAATTTGTGCCAATTGTCTGAAAACAGAGATAATCTTTCGCCCAAGGGAGCTTCTGTTTGCTCTTTGGTTAGCGGAAGTAGAGGAAAGTCATTGGGATTGTCCCTGTGGGGCAGGTGAAGCCCCTGTGTCACTTCTTTGGTTTGCTGGTTGCCATTGTCGTCCCCTGTAGGAACCTCTGTATTGTCCTCTTCCTCGGCCACGCCTGCTTTTGCCCCTTTGAAATCTTTCAGTATTAGGAAAGGACCAGTTTTTTGAAGGCCAATTCCTGCTGAATCTGGGTGGCTGAACCTGGAGGAAGTCTGAACTGACTTGGCTTTTTCCTCAATGGTCTTTAATACATCTTTAGCATTAGCACCAAAAAGCTTGTTCTTTTCCAAGGGTGCATCAAGAAGTTTTGCCTTAACATGATCTGGTAGAGGTTGTTCTTTTAACCATGCATGTCTGCGAATGACCGCCCCTGTCATAGCTGCCCTACATGTAGCTTCCAATGCATCATATCCACACTGAAGGAAGTGATTGCTAACTTGCTGAGAGTTGTGTACAGCCTCCTGCAAAGACTTCCTATCTAAAGGATCAGGAGAGGCCAAAGTTTTCTGTAAATCATCTAACAGGAAATCCTGATATTGAAACATATGAAAGAGACAATTGAGAGCTCTCATAGATAAAGTAGTGGAGGTGTAAACCTTCTTCCCCCATCTCTCTAATGACCTAGCTTCCCTGTTGGAAGGCAAAGGATTTTTGGAGGTGGTAGCTGAAACCCCTTTCGGCCCCTGTGAAATAGTTTCTAAATCAACAGCATGGGCCCTAAAGAAATGAGAATGTGTTTCAGGAACTCTATAGTATCTGTCCGGCTTGGCAGGAGCTGGAGGGAGAGTATCAGGGGTAACACTGGAGTCAGAGTATAAATCATCCAAAACATCAAGCACAGGAGGTATAGCTAAGGGCCTGTGCTGGGGCTTTTTAAGGAAGGTACGAAGGCGCTTTCTGGAATCAGAAAATTCCTGGCCTTGCCACTTAAAATGTTCCCTCATGGAATGCAGAACTTCCCCAAAAGAAATATCCTCAGGAGGGAGGCCGAGGGGATGGAGTCCTCTGCATCTGAGTCCTCGTAGGTCTGGAAAGGCTCTTCCTGGCTATCGGAGTGGCCAGAGGCCTCAGAATCTTCATCTGAAGGAAGAGGGTCAGTGGGCTCAACCCTGGGCCTCTTATCAGGAGGAGGCTGGGATCCTCTCTCAGGATGGGCCTGGGAACCTCTGATCATGGAGATTAAGTCTGCTGCCATAGTCATGATTTGTGTCTCAGGAGTAGGCTGAGGTAAGGCTTTAGCAGTAAGATGCTTAGTCTTGCTGGCTGCCTTAGCACGTGTGTAGGCCTTGATAGACATGGACATGGGAGGCCTAGCAGCTCCACGTGCAGGAGTGACCTTATCCACAGCAATGGTCTCGGGCATTTCCTCGGTTTCAGTATCCGGAGGAAAATCAATAACTGGCGTCGGTGTGGTCTCCGGAATCGGTAATGCGGTGTCTTCGGTTTGGAGCGGTGAAATAACCGCCTCAGAGGGAACCAGGGCACTTGCGGTAAGTTTTGGCATGGTATCGGTGGAAGACGCGGGCCGAGGATGGCGGTCCCGGTCTTTACGTTTCTTAGGAGTCTGCGATGTCGGTAATTCCGATGGCATCTTGTAATCGTATTTTTCGCCGAAAAAGTCTTCAGCGAACTCCGCCCGGCGCCTGAGAGTGCGCTTATTGAAGCGAGCACAGGCTGCACAGGCCAAGACATCGTGGTCTGGGCCAAGGCAAGGAAGGCAGTAAGAATGGAAATCCTTATGAGGTATTTGTTTACCACAAGACGAACAATTATTAACTTTTGCAGTAATTTCTGACATCGGCTGAGGCAAGAAAAGGTCCCCAACGGGGTACATAGCTTTTTTGATGACTTCGGATCGAAGAATACAGGAGCTGACCGACCGGCACTTGCGAACTGCTTCTGCTTCGGGCACCGCGCGGCAAGAAAGACTGAAGAAGATGACGTCGGCTGATGCTTATGTACTCCTGCCGCTCTGACGTCAGAGAGAAATGCGACATCAGCCGACGTCGGACCCAGACTTTGGAATCCGGCCGACCGAGGGCTGCCTGAGGCAGGACAACCCATATGTTATGACTGCAGTTGCATTCTTGAAGGACATCTGATGGAATTTCTTGCTGAGGAAGCCCTTGGCCAGCCCAATTAACAGGATTTTCTCCTCCTCCTGAAGCTGGAGGATGCCCTGACTAATGTCAAAATGTCTGGGTATACAGGGAGTTGGCCCACGCAATAACCTATATCCTCCTTCTTGAACACAACAGACAGGAGCCCCCTAATATTTCCCCAAGTTCTAAAGCCTAAGCTTCAGAAACTCTAGAGTATGGTTAGAGGCAGAGGGAACATCATGGAAAGTACAGCTGTGTACACTTACCATAAATGTAGATGTTCGAGTGTATTCAATGTTGCAATCATTACATTTGGGTAATCCTGCCGGAAGGTTGCCCTCAGCCGGCCTGAATTCCAAAGACATGGGTCCTGCGTTGGCTGCCGTCACCCCTTCCCTGACGTCATGTCATCAGGGGTATAAAAGAAGCAGCCGACGCCATTTTCTTCAGTTTTTCTTGCCCCAGATGTCAGGTGCCCCCAAAACGGGTAGCCAAAATTGATAAATATATATTCAGAAATACACCAATATAAATTTTACCTTCATCTAAAAACAAATACACCACATAGGTAGTATAAGTCAGAGAAGGAAAGATAAGATCCAAAAAAGAAAAAAGGGGGAAGGCAGGTGGGTAACCTGGACTGCAACAGTGAATACACTCGAACATCTACATTTATGGTAAGTGTACACAACTGTACTATGTTCTTCGTGTTTCACTGCTGCAGTCATTACATTTGGGTAGTCCCCAAAGCTATGGTTGGGAGGCTGGAACTAGAACTAGACAGCAGTAGGAGCGGCTATGAGGCCCTGCAGAACTGCCTAAAACCTAAAAGATTGCCATCCTAGACCAATGGAAACCATGAGTTTTCAGGGTAAAGACAGAGACAATGCCATGGTTATGCGATACATAAACAAGCAGGAGGACTCGCTCTTGCCCTCTTTGTCCCCTAGCCATGGACCTTTAGGAAACTGCAAACTTCCTAGGCCTGTATCTCATGGCGCAGTACCTACCAGGAGAAATCAATCAACTGGCAGATCACCTAAAATAAAATACAATTGTCACAGGAAACACTTTTCTGATTAACATCTTAGGTGAAGCCCCATCATTTGTTTATAGGAAGGCCAGGAACATTAGAAATTTAAACCTAGACCATATGAGAAAAGCACTAAAAGATATGAAACTAATTGTACATTTTGTATATTTATAAAGCAAGGTGATAGTTTTATTGCCCTTATTTAAAGAAGATCATTAAAACCAGTGCAGGGGGTGACTGTAACACTACAAAAGTAATTTACAGGGCACAGTGCAATAACTGTGATGCATTCTATGTGGGCAAGACTATAAATAAACTCAAGCATAGGATTTCATGTCATCTGTCAGAAATCCGCTCTGGATTTAAAAATAATGCACTAGCCAAACACCTTTCTCTTCATATAAGAGACACAGGTTTTAAGTTCCAGATCCTGGATCACATAGACATGGCTGATCTTGAAGACATCCCAAATATTCTGGAGAAACATGAACTCATGTGGCAATTAAAGCTGAACTCTTTTAGGAAGCCTGGACTAAACTACTACTGTTCAATTAAAAGTGCACGGGAACTTAGAAAATTGCCACATTGTTTACATGAATAATTGTATTATATTTTATTCTACAAATTGGTTTTAAATACCATTTTAAATCAGTTGAAATTTAAGTGTATATTTTGTTTCCATCAACATACATACATTTTTTTCTTATTTTTATTTTCTTCTGGTTCTTTTTTCCACTTTATTCAAAATGATGTGTAATAACAATACTAACTAATTATACAATTATATATATTTTTATAGATTTTTTATAGATTGTTTTTAGGGTTCTTGTCCACAGACCTGAAGTCTAGAAGTACAAAAGTGATCTTTGTTAACAATAGGTTATGAAAATAGAAATTGATTTTTACATGCAAAATGTATGTGTATATATTTATATATATTTTTTTGATTGCCAAATGAATTAAGGTTGACATATTTCCAACCATGTAATATATCGTATTGGATAAAATCACAGACTTAATAACCTACTTAATAATCTGGTTAAACAAGAGCATCATTATAAATTTTATTTAAAGTACATAAGGGTTATATTTTATTATGACAGCTACTAAGTAGGGCAGGACCAGCTTGAATGTCACACTGATGGGGGGGAAGGGACGTGAATTTAACATGTGTACTAATAACACTTTGTTTTACAGCACAATAAACCACTCCCATGCCTGATAAAAAGTATATATATATATATATATATATATATATATATATATATATATATATATATATATATATATATATATATATATATTTAGAAAGCTTGTGAGGAAATTATTACTCTTATTTTTGTTTTACTTGGATCGCTTGTCTGTGTACTTAATAAAGGATTTTCGACTGGAAACAGACTGTCTTGCCTTGCTTGGATTACTTTCGAATACTTAGTAATGCTTTAACAATTATATATTTTCTATTATTATTTTTTGTTTTGTTTTGACTTAAGACGAGTTTAAGTTTGCTACTTCTACTACTATTGTCTGATTAATATACAGTGATTAACTAGAAATATATGGACTGAAAATCTTTCACACAGAGAAGTTTCTTACACTGTCTTATCAATTTAATAAAAATGCACTAGTTATTGAACTAACATTTTTTTAAATTTTAAATAGCATTAGCTTTAATTCTTAAACTAGAAATGGAAAAATACAATTGTTGACTCCTGTTTTTGTGTGGCATTTAAACAAATTTGTCATGTTAATGCCTTCTTTAATTTACAATAAAAGTATCCTCCTGTTTATCCCATACAGACCCTGGCTGTAATGAAAAAAAAATAAATGTATTGAAGGAATAACATTTTATTGAATGCCTAAAAAAGGCATTAATAGTTTTATGTTTTCTTATCTCATGTATAGTCTCATTCTACAAATACTACCACTTGTAGTGGTAACCTGTGGAAAGATGTTTGAAATAAATGTATTATTGAACGTGTGGGGTCAGATGTGCCCTGATTTATGCAAATTTAGTGCTGGCTAAATGGGAGCACTATTATGTATTTAATTCACCATTTAAGAAAAATATTCACAGACATTACAGACTTCTGCACAGCATCTTAGTTGTATGGGAAAGCGATACTGACTCCTTTGAGAAATGTGTGGATTATTAAAACACTCCTATAGAGTTTTTAAGATTTACTTCATCCTTTGGTACTAATAGGATTCATTTTTTAGATTTGATTATTATGACAGATAAGTCCAATAATAAATTTACTTCCAACATCTTTAGTAAAACAACTTATTCAAATACATTTTTATACTACAAATAATGTCACCCCTTTGCACAAAAGAAAAGCACAAAGGAGAAAATGGTTAGACTATTGAAGCTCATTACTAAAGATACAGATTTTTTAAAGGAATTAAAAATTTTAATTGAGATGTTTAAGGAAAGAGACTATCCAGAAACGCTATTATGTACAATTATGAACAAAATAATTGAAGGGAGGAACAACAGATATGCTCCCATAGTAAAAAAAAAAAACACAAACATTCTTTATGTCAAATAGAGATGCCATGAATATTATGGACACAAAGGGGACTGACACTATCAATGTGCTGAAAAAAGACAGAAGTGGGGCAATGGCTATTCCATACTACTCTGAAGCTCCGAGTGTGTGGAAGATGCTGAATGACTGCTGGGAGATGGTCTTAAATAATGAACTCAAAACTATATTGGGTTCCAAACCAAACATAGTTTATAAGAGGGGCATGAACATTAAAAATGTATTGGAAATTCCACAGGTTACAACTACAAGCAGTAGTACTTCTAGAATGTCTAAGTGTGGAACTTGTAAATATTGTAGGTATATTAATGATGGTCCATGTGTAATACATGATTGTTTAGAAGTTTACTGTGTCCAGGGAAACATAATCGTAATACCAGTAAAGTAGTTTACATTGCAACCTGCACATCTTGTACTATTTGCTACATAGGAAAAGACAACAGAAAACTAAGAGTATGTGAACATATGTATATGAGATAAGAAATCAGAAACTACTACTGCCCTTTTTAAACATTCAGTAAAAGGTGGTTCCTTCAATATTTTTTTTTCTTCATTACAGAAAGGTTCTTATGGGAGAAAGAGGAGGTAACTACAACACCTTATTGGAATTTAAAGAATTAACATGGCAAATTTGTTTAAATGCCACACAAAAACTAGGAATCAATGACATAATTTATTTTCTAGTTTGTTAAAAATTAAAGGTGATGATATTTAAAACTAAAATTTTAAAAGTTAAATGGTTTTGGTTCAATATGTATTTTATTAAATTACTGACTTTTTTAATCAATTAACTGATGCACAGGAAATTAAGGAAATGATGTCACACTGTTTAAAAGATCATATAGATATGAATTGCATTTTTTAACTAAAGAAGTTCCCTTTTGTTTGGGGAACGAAAGAGCTAAGTTTTATGTTTTTTTTTTAATAATAAATGGAACTGATTTTATGAAAAAGAGATTTGGACATTATATAGATGAACTTCAAATCTATTACTTGGTGAAAGCACTTGTGTGTGTTTGGAATATCTAGGAAACCTGACTGAATTAGAGGCTGTTTGAACTGGAGTTTTTAGCCTCTTTGAATGATTTTCAAGTACCCAGTGACCCTTGGTAATGAGGGTCCAATATTTTATGAAGGACTATCCTCCAAGTCTGAGAGGAGTTAGGGGGGGAGGGGGAAAGACAGCGTCATGGAAGAGTCATGTTTGCTCCCTGCTGGGTCCCTGGTGGTAGAATCCCACAGGCCTACTGTAATCTGCTTGCCACTGTCTTGGAGGCTGGTGCTGCCTTTGATTCCTTTCCTTTCGAGGTTTCCTATGTCAAAGGTTTAGACTGGAAGGCCGTTAAGGACGAGTGTTTGTTAGGGCAACTGCTTCTGAAATGAGAGGGTTGAACCTGAAGTCAGTCTGTTTGCATGGACTTGCCTTATTCTACATCATCTTAAGTACAGCTTCAGCCAAAATAAGTTACACAAAAGGAATGAAAGTCCTGGTGTGGAATCTGTTTGCCACAGTGGAGACTGTTATTAAACTTCTCTGAAATTAGTCAAGAAACGTGTGAGAAGATCCCCAATGGAGTACTTAGCTTTAGATGTTTTCCTTATCTGGTGTGGACCGACTGACATACTGACTAGCACTCAGTTTATGGCTCTGATGGCAAGAAATAACTGAAGTTATGGCACTAGAAGACTCCTTTATAAACAGACGTCTTAATGTCGGTCAGGGCATCTGCTGGCTTGAGGAGAAGGAGAAAAATTCTCTGGTAGTCGGGCCAGCCAAGGGCTTCCAAGCAGGAAATCCCATCAGTTACAATTGCAACAGTAAAACATGAAGATCAACAGTCCAATGCCAAAAGAGAGCATTCAGATTCAGTTTTTTTTATTGAAAGAGATGCTGGGCAAAATGAGGAAGAAAGGTGATCTGGCTTCTAGCACAGTCATTCTGAGAAAGGCACCTGACTTTTTTTGGAAAGGGTCCTTTCTTTTTGGACCTTCATTAGAACCCTCCTGTCATCTCTTCTTAGGAGTCTGTTAGGAGGAAGCCCAGCTTGCTTATTCTGTCTCTTAAAAGGAGTTAAGGATTTAGAGGGAAAGAACTTGGGGGCCTAAAAATCCTATAAACCTCTTGAATTAATTTACCTTTCTAATCCCATTGTTTGAGCACCTCCATAGTAAAATGCCCAAATAAAGCCTCCCTATATAGAGGGTAATTTAGGATTTCTGACTAAGTCATCTGAAAATTTTTGGTTTAGTTCCCAGACAAACCTTTTGAAGATTGTGGCAAAAGGAGAAACCAAAGCTCTACATCCAGTGTCAGCATGACCAAACACACTTTTTAAGGCATGTTTAGAAACTTAAAAGACAAGTTAGTCACAATCTGATTCAAGTAAGACTCCCCCCTTTAGGAGATTGAGAAGCAGAACATTTTCTCAAACTGCTGACCCATTTAAGCATAAATGTCCACATATAACCTTAGTTATTAAGTATTCTAAAGGCTTAAAGCAGAGAAACAAAAAATGTCAACCAGTCTGCCTAGAAGTTTACCCTTCTTATCCCCAGTAAATGTGCTGGGGTGATAAAGTACATGTTCTCATTAGGAACAATAGGACAGATAGCAGTTGGGTCTGCTTTAAGATGAAAAAAAAATTTGTTAGCTTGAGAGACTTTATACAATTTATCTCCCTTTTTAGGTACAGACAGTCGAGTATCAGGAGCTTTGCAGGCAGCATTAAAAGCATCCTCCAAGGCTGGCAAAGGAAGAGGAACTGTTGCAGTATGCATGGATTTTTGTGCTAATAAATCATAGTATCTGCCCAGTTCAGGGATATCAACCACCTGTTCTCATGCAAACACAGCCTACAGACACGGTCTCCAAACAAGACAGAGTATCCACATGTTCAAATTCAGACTCACTGTACAAAGTGATAAAAGGAGCACATTAGAAGGCAACACCAAGCTATAGAGTAAAATCCTTTTAATAAATCCACAGTAAAAATGATAAACGGCAGACAAGTGCACATAAACGCCTACAAATTGAAAATGTGTTTTCGTCCCAATAAAGACTTTCTCAGATGAATGCATACCCTCTATTATCCCTTATTTATACCAAAATCAATAAAAATTAACCAAACAGGGAAATCAATTAAACCACTTTTAAAGCTGATTTTCTTCATATATAAAGGGAAAACTGTGTAAAAAATGTGTGTGTGTGTGTGTGTGTGTGTGTGTGTGTGTGTATATATATATATATATATATATATATATATATATATATATATATATATGTATGTGTGTGTTTATGTATGTGTGTGTGTGTATATATATATATATATATATATATATATATATATATATATATAAAAATCCTAAAAAAATTTAAATTATAGTTCATTGTCATACACTTAACATATATCAAACCTTATCAGTTTCTGAATTGTTTGGTTTTGAGCACTTTTATTTCCCGTTTTGTGTTGGTGGTTTCTTTTGGGAATTTGGAAGGTACATATGATGCTATGAGTGATGCCAGAGAGAAAGGTGGGGAAATGGGCCAAATAAGGAAGATGACTGGCCAACTGACTCGATTGATCTTCTCACCCCGCCCTGCCAATCAGTGATTTCATTAGTTTTAAGTTTGCCCGGGAACCAGGAAATGCTTGTCCATGGTGAAAATGGAGTAAGGAATGGACATTTCAACAATACTAGAAGGGAAACGGCTTTAGGGCAACAAAACTACGGCAATGGTGATATATGTGAGGGATTCCCTAACATTTTATTTGGATAATGGAAGAGAGAGGATTCTCGGCAATACGGATGGCAATTCTGAGCGTTTAAGGACTAATAATGGACAAGGTGACTGTCTTGCTAATGATTTTCAGTACAAAAGTATCGATTTTAATGATGTTATCACTAAATAGTTCTTGTTCAATGGCAATAAACAAGAGGAGGTTATTTATACAATGATACTTATGCAGATAATTTGGGTAGGCTAGATGAACTGTTATATACATATAAAAAGTTGGACTTACAGAATGCATACCTTAACAAATGTGTTAAACTAAATACTGCGCAAAAAGGACTTAGGGTTTACAAATACCCTAACAAAGTGAGGGAAGGCTCTGACTTTCATAAAGAACTAATTAACATTTTTGACCAACGTGGTACTGAGATTAAAGCCATTATTAGGGAAAATGAAAAGGAGATGCCCATGATGTATAACATGGTAGAAAAGGTTAACCAAAACATTATTAATGACTTGATGTTTACAGTGGATAGAGAAAAAAACAGATACTATGATACTTTAAAAAAGACTGAAGGGAGGTGTAAGAGTGTATATAACAGAAAAATGAGAAAAATAAAAAGACATTAAACAATATAGAGAATATTAATTATCCCAGACCTAAAGAAAGGAAAGTTGTATAAAATCTTACCATAACCATAGAGGTCCTTCTCTTCCATGTTGCAGTATTCACTAGTGGGTCTACTCTTCTTCCCATCAGCTTGTTCAGCCAGGTTTCCAAAGCTTTTCCAGTCCCTGCCTGTGCGTCGGACGTCTGATGTGTTGGCAGGTATATGGGCCATAAAAGTGGCGTCTGTGCACACCAGTCCTCAGAACTAAGGAGCCCCAGATGAAGCCAGTCCTAATAGCATAGCCTGTATAGGAGCCGAGAAGAGTAAATGCAAGGAGAACAGGGGGGATGGAAGGAGGGAAGGAA
Organism: Protopterus annectens; assembly: GCF_019279795.1. Lineage (NCBI taxonomy): Eukaryota > Metazoa > Chordata > Ceratodontiformes > Protopteridae > Protopterus > Protopterus annectens. The sequence goes on from NC_056745.1 coordinate 1,170,109,685, forward strand.
TACTGCAACATGGAAGAGAAGGACATCTATGGTTATGGTAAGATTTCACACAACTTTCCTATGTCCTTCTACTCCAGTGCTGCAGTATTCACTAGTGGGCGAGTACAAAAGCTCACTGTTGGCTGGGAGGTGGTTTAGATGAGGATTTCAGAAACCTATGCAGGATAGCCCTAGCAAATCCTGCCTTGGTCCTAGAGATGTGGTCCAACTTATGTCTAGTGAAGGTGTGCAGAGGACCAGGTAGCTGTTTCAAGAATGGAGTTAGTATCTAGACCTTTAAAGAAAGCTCCAGAGGAGGCCATTGTTCTTGTAGAATGGGCTTTGACATTGCCTGTCAGTGTTTTACCATGGTGAGAGTAACAAAAGGAGATCGCCTTAGCAATCCAGGAAGAGATGGTTCATTTCCCTACAGATTTCCCCAGAGCCCTGGAGTGAAAGGAAACAAACAGCTGGTCTGATGTGCGAATAGGCTTTGCCTTATGCAAGTAGAAACGAAGTTGCCTGTGGACATCCAGGGAGTGAAGGACTCTGTCACGGTCTCACTGAGGGTTTGGAAAGAAGGTAGGCAGGTGGACAGCCTGATTTAGAGAGAGGTCATTGGCCACTTTAGGAGTAAAGGAGGAATTAATCCTGACGGTGACCATGTCCATATGGAAAACTAAAGTGTGGGGTAGCCATAAGGGCTTGGAGGTCTGAAACCCTCCTGGCTGAAATCAAAGCTACTAGCAAAACTGTTTTCCACGTGCAAAATTTCAAAACAGCCTTGCCAGCTGGTACAAAGGGTGGTAGAGTGAGTTTTTCCAGCACATAGTTAAGATCCCAGGGAGGAGGGGTCGGTTTTCTGGGGGGGGGGGGTCTTAAGTGTAAAACACCCTTTAGGAACAGCTTGGCTGGAAGTCTGGAGGCTCCATTGGCAGGCAGAAATGGCAGACAGGTGTGCTTTTAGGGTGGAGTAAGACAATCCTGTCTTCAGCAGATCACACAGGTAAGACAGAATAAGAGGCAGGTCGCTGTCCCATCGACTCTACCTGTCTTTTATGACACCAAATAGAAAACCTTCTCCATTTACCGAGGTATGATTTCCTTGTGTTTGGTTTCCTGGCCTTCTGCAGGACTGACAGCAGGGAGAGGTGCAGGGATCTCCACTGTGGGTGAATCTGTGTCCCCTGCTGCTGTGTGAGTAGATCCACTGAGGGGGGTAAAACTTGTGGCGACTGCCCTTGGACAGATGAAGTAGGGGGAACCAGTGTCGTCTTGGCCAATACGGGGTCACAAACCAGATTTTTGGTGAGTCCTGCTGAATTTTCAGTGGGACTCTCTGGATTAGAGGGAAGGGGGAGGTGTACAGGAATCTTCCCCGCCAAGACATTAAGAAGGCGTCTGAAGAGCTTTTGGGTCATGATTTCTGGAGCAATAGCACTGGAGTTGCCTGTTTGTGGAGGAGGCGAACAGGTCTATCTGTGGAGTATCCCACCTGTGGATCAGATCTAGGAATACCTCCCTTGCCCGCATCCATTTGTGACTGTCTAAGGAGGTTCTGCTTAAGGAGTCTGCCTGAGAATTGAGTTGGGATGGGGTGTAGGCTGCCTAGAGGGAGATACCCTAGGAGACAGCTAGATCCCATACCTGTAGGGCTAGCCTGCAGAGGAGGTAGGACTTTGTCCCACCTTGCTTGTTCAGGTACCACATCACTGTGGTGTTGTCTGTGAAGATCTTCAGAATGCCCTGTCGGAGGAAAGGTAGAAAGGCTTGCAAGGTCAGAAGTATGGCTGACATTTCCTTGATGTTGATAGGTCTCTGGCCATTGGCCTGAAGAGTCCTAGGTTGAGCAGCCTGTCTCATGTGTGATCTTCTTCTAGACCCAGAGGGGGCAGAGGGCCTTGAAGACTTCCTAGTAAATTGTGTCTTGGCTGGGTAGTTCCTCTGAAATTTTTGGGATTGAAGAGACAAGTAGAAGCTTTAGATCTTGGAGCTCTTCCCCTTTTTGCTGAAGTGACTTGAAGAGATCAGCTACTTTGGAACCAAAAAGGGCTGAGTGATCCAAAGGAGCATCTAAGAGTTTGGCCTTAAAGTCATCTGGAAGGGGCTGTAGACGCAGCCAGGAGCATCTCCTCAAAACAGGCAGATGCAGCTGACCTGACAGAGGCCTCCTCTGCATCATATGAGCACCTTAGGGAATGTTTATTGACTTGGGAGATGAGCCCAAGCAGGGAAGACAGGGAGGCCTTTGCAGAGCAGTCTGGGATCTCATTGAGTTCCTTGGAAGCTTTATCCAGTATGCCCAAGGAGTATTTGGCCATGTGTGACTGTCAATTTGTAGCCCTAAAGGCTAGGGTAGCCGAAGTGTATATCTTCTTTCCCCACCTCTCCATGGTCTTGCTGACTTTAACTGCAGGTAGGACAGTGGTAGTAGGGAGAAGATTGGTAGCCCTATCAGTAACAATACAAATGGTTGCTGAGTCAGCTGGTGGGCATTTGAAAAGGAATATGTCTGTATCAAGTACCCTTGTACAACCGGTCTGCCCTAATAGGTGCAGGTGGCTGGGAGTCTGGGTTTATGCATCTGCTGCAAAATCATCCAGGAAAGCAAGTTGGACAGGAGGAACAGGAGCCGGATTAGGAGATTTCATCTGGAAGTCATAGAATCTTTTTTGTTGTTCAGGCATGTCTGAACAATCCCATTTAAAATGTCCCCTCATAAGACAGACTGTGTCCCCGAAGGTCAGGTCTTCCACAGGGGAGTCAGGTTCAGCAGGGGCTTCTTCTGGGAATCCATACCCCAGAGGGGAAGAAATATGTGAAGAGTATGACAAGGAGTCCTCTGAGGAGTCAGACATCTGTTCTACTGCAGAATGGCTAGTAAATGTCTCAGGCTGAACAGGCCTGGGACTAAGAAGAGGTGGAGCAACATGAGGGAGGTCTGGCATCGGCCTAAGGGCCAGGAAGGCATTGTAGAGGCTCTGACTGAAGGCCTGCTAGTCTGGCAAGGTCTCCGGGGTTGAGGCAATATGCCTTCTCTTCTGTTTTTTGCAGGCCTAACCGGCATTTGACTAACGGTTAGTCTCTGAAGTAATAGAAGGAGCAGCTGAGGCCTGCTCCAAAGCACCCATCCCAGAAGCTGGTTCCCCCCTGGCATCTGAATCAGGCACCTGGATATCCTCCCCGGATGTGTAGTCTGCTCTGGATTGTGTTGCCTCCCGATAGGTACCCGCTTTATCTGAAATGGCAGATGCCATTTCCTCGGCCAAGTTAACGCTGGCTACAGGCTGAGAATCGGCGGAGGGAGGCACGGTGGAAGTAGACGGCCTAGCGGTTTTGGCCCTCTTCCTGGATGGTTCGGATGGGGCATCGGAAGCGGCTTCCATTCCGACAGCGATCTGTCTAAGATGCTGGTTTTCAAGGTATAAATTAAGGGCCTGAAGTCGGCGACGCAGGGTCTTAGGGACAAACGACTTACAAATGGTGCAGTTTTTAATAATCGTAATCCCTACCCAAACAAAAGAGACACTGGTCGTGGGTGTCTTTGTGAGGAATCTGGCGACCACAGTTGCACTTGCTCTTAGCAGACATTAGTAGACTACAGTAAATACAAAAAGGACTGAAAAAATCCCCAACGAGGTACTTATCTTAATGTGAAACTGATCCAATGTCCGCAAGTAGCAGGAACACCTGGCGTACAGCTGGCGGCTGAAAAGTTCTGAGAACTGGTGCACGCAGACATCACTTTTATGGCCCACATACCTGCCAACACGTCAGATGCCAGACACACCAACAGGGACTGAAAAAGCTTTGGAAACCTGGACAAACAAGCTGATGGGAAGAAGGGTAAACCCACTAGTAAATACTGCAACAATGGAACAGAAGGACATCATCGCAATCAGAATTACTGGCATGATGGAGAAGGAAGGGAATATTTTAATGACAATGAGCAACACCATACAGAGGGTCACACTACACCACCATATGATTTACATAACCCCTTAAAGTTTCCACCTCTCCAAAGATCAGAGAAGTTAACAGACCACAAGCACACTACAACTACTAAAACAGGAACATCAACCAATGGAACAGATAGAGAAAAAGTGGTTATAGGGCAAAATGATTATAAATTTAGTTTTAAAGGTTACAATATTTTTAACTATAGCAATACCACATTAAGAGACATTTTAAACTGTTTTTAAAAGGTTTTAAGTTTATCCCTCGAAGAAAACTGATGTTAGCAAACTGATTATTGATTTAAAACTGTTTTTAAGGAAAAATAATTTGGAGTTATTTTTACAAGGACAGGAAAGCCACCTACGAATTGATGGTGCACTTAGAAAAAAAGAAGTTAAGTCTTACCATAATGTTCCATCTGTGTTGTAGATCTTTATTCATTCATTACTGTTAGGACTTTGGTTCCGTCCTTAGAACCGACACGGCCGTTACCAAACCCACGCCAGCCAAACACTCTCAGCTAAGACCTACCCATAATACCCCTCTCATAGTCTCTTCAGATTGAGTTTGCCCACCCCTATAGTATAGAAATAATAAAAGAGACAGTAGGAGGCTCTGTCTGAGCAAATACCTTAACTAAGGAAATCCTAACGTCCACCAGGAGTCCACAACCCTCACTACATCTTGTTCCGAAAGACTCCATGGTGGATCTGAAGGAAACTACCAAAGGAGAGTCAGGTCTCTCGATAAAAGGACTAAACTGGTGTCCCAAAAAGGGGTCAAAAGTGGGAGAATATCTGGTTCTGGGAAGGTGTTCGACCTTTGTAATCGACATGTCAGTGGAGCCGTATAAGATGTAGGCACCGTGGCCGGGGATGGTGCCAATGCAGGTACAGTAGTTGGAGCCGGTGTCAAGACCAAGGTCAGAACAGAGGATGGTGCCAAAGCTGGTACAGTGGTCGGAGTCAAAATTAAGGGCACCACCGAGGGAGAAAACATGGAGACTGGTGCCAAAATTGCCTGCGCTGAAAGTGCGGGAGAAGCACGGTCTCGACTCAGTTCCGAGGAGGATGGAGATGTAGGAACTGAGCAACTCGGTTTCTCTTTATGTTTCTTAGTCTTTGGAGGTGGTGAACCCTCCATCCCAGAAAGAGCCTCCGAGAACAGAGTTTTCCTCATACCCTTCAGAATCAGCTTGTTCTTACGCTCAGCTAATATCCGGTTACTGAAGCTGGAACAAATACCACACGAAGCATTGATGTGGGCAATGCCCAAACAATAAAGGCACCGAGCGTGACCACACTGTTTAAATCTCAGTTTAACTTTTTCAGACATAATGAAAAACCACACTACTCCTAAGCGACAAGATAAACAACCAAAAAGAACAGTAAGGTTAGAGAGGAGAGAGGTTTTTGTTTTTATAAGCAGATAGAAAAGTGAGGAGTACCAACAATGCTACTTAGAAATACTACAAGTAGTAAGAAAGGGCCTACCAAAGGTAGGGGAGAGGGACAGTACCAACAATGGTATAAAAGGAACTACCAAAGGTAGCGGGTAGGATATATAAAGAGTATATGAGTTTACACACAAAAGGATGAAATTTAGGGAAAAATGACTAAAAAAAAGGTACTGATAGAAATTATCACAAAAAAACAGCTACACTTACCTTGAGAGAGAAGGCTTGGCACATCTGATGAGGAATGTGGCAAACAAGATCTGGAGAGACTACGAGGGGGCATTTTGGGTAGGTCTTAGCTGAGAGTGTTAGGCTGGATCGAGCTTGGTAACGGCCATGTCGGTTCCGAGGACGGAGCCAAAGTCCTAACAGTAAGGAATGAATAAAGATTTACATCATCAGATGTACTTTTAGCCCACCCCTCCATCCACAATTGAAAAATTTTGAGGTCTTAGTGGAAAGAGAGTTAAAACTGGGGTAACACAAACAAAGTTACCCCTAACCTATCAAGGGAAGAAAGTTTAATACTGAATGAGCTAAGAAACAAATTTTTTAGAATAATGAGACCTGATAAGGGGGGTGGGGCACAGTTTTTATGGACAGTTTTACTTAGGAGGCAAAAATGATGGAAATATTGAATGATTCTATCAAATACACAAGAATGTCGATTAATGAAATTAATATTGCCAACAAAAATGTTTGTTCTAAATGATTTATTACTGGAAGGGATAACTGACATTAATTTGTTTTACTAACTTTATTTAGAAAAAACAAGGGTACTCTCTATTTTCGGGATCCCCAAAGTACATAAAAGTACAAGGGATCCCCCTTTAAGACCTATAGTGGCTTCTGAAGGTTCGGTTACTGCCCCACTAGCAAAACTGTTGGACACCAAATTAAAGGTTATGTCCTCGAAGGAAGGAAGTGTGTTGAAAGACTCTTGGGATATGCTGAGAAGTATTAAACCAAATATGTATAATGACAAAGTTATCTTTGTTATCATCGATATAGTGGATCTACTTGCGTCAATACCCCATGATGAAGGCATGGGTTGGTTTGAGGAAGCTCTGGTTAAGTATGGAAAGTTTATCAAAACAAATTTTATTTGATTTTAACATTAATGGTGATAGTTTTAAAGAACAATTTTATACACGATGACGGAGAATTTTTCCAGCAACTTCAGGGTGTAGCAATGGGGGCTAGGTGTGCCCCATATATGCAAACATTATATTTTCCTTCTGGGAGGAGAAATTTATACTGGGGTCAGAATATATAAACTGCTGGAACCTTTACAAACGTTATCTGGACATTTGTCCGTTTTAGACTAATACAGAGGAGAGATTCTTTGAATTTTTTAACTACATCTCTGGAACTACTACTTTTTTGAAATTTACTTACAAAATAGATTATGAGAAAATGAACTATTTAGACATATTAAAAAGGATGAAGGTAGTTTTACATCAACAGTATATAGAAAGGAAACGTTCGCAAACTCATTTATTTTACACTAGTTCCCATCCTTTACACCAGAAAAGGGGAATAAGTCAAGGGGCAATTCATTTGAGGATGTACAATGACTACAAATGACAGTGATTTTTCAGAAGAATGTGAATTTTTGACAAATTTGTTCTAGGAAAGGGGAAACTCAGAATTTCATAAGAGAAACTGAACAGGAAGTTTTAGAAGGTAGAAAAGGTAGATTTGCATCTATTTTAAGAAAGGAGAACACCCTGAGTAATGACATAAGAGGTAGAGTAAATAGTAAGGAAAATGACTGATGATGCCTTTTTACTGATTTTAATGGAGATTCAGCTACGATTAGAGGGATTCTAGAAAAAGAATGAGACAGGTTTAAGAACATTTCTGACCTACATGTAATTTTCAAAAAAACTCAAAGTTTATTTAAAGGAAAGGGCAGAATATAAAAGAACATACTTGAAACTAATAATAGAAACAAAATTGTTCAAAAGGAAGGTAAAGTAGATACGTACAAATGTGGTTGTTGCCCACAATGTACATTTATTTATAGAGGACAGACGGTTTAGTTAGTAGAGACAAATTAATCAGTAGTAAATGTTTTGCAAATTGTAACACAAGTGGACTACTTTATTTAGCAATGTGTGACACGTGTTCATCATTCTATATAGGCAAAACTGAAAGGAAATTAAAAACGAAAATTTACGAACATGACTATGACATTAGGAACAAGTGTAGTAACAATGCCCTACATAAACATAAACTAACGTGTCAAGATGCTTATCATCACTTTTTTGTGTTAGAAGTAGCACCTAAGGATATTAGAGGGGACCTATGGGAGACACGACTTGAATATAGAGAGTTATTTTGACAACTGACCTTAGAAGATACAAAGCCTCCAGGTTTAAAAGCAGCAGTATCATTGGCCCCTGTTCTTAAGTTAAGACCAGAAAAGATTTTGCATAATTGTGATTTTTAATTTGGCCACTAGACGGCACATGAGGATAACATTAATGAATGAAAAGATGCTTGAAGCTTGTTTGTCTCAATACTGCTTATATTTATATTTTTTAAGTGTATTTTTTTAAACTAAGTGTGACTTTTTTAGGTCTGATATATGTTAGGTGTATGACAATGACCTATAATTTTAATTCTTTTAGGATTTCTTACAGTATATATATATATATATATATATATATATATATATATATATAGACACACACACACACACTTTTTTTACACAGTTTTCCCTTTATATATGAAGAAAATCAGCTTTAAAAGTGGTTAACTGATTTCCCTGTTTGTTTGGTTAATGTTTGTTGGTTTTGGTATAAATAAGGGATAATAGAGGGCATACATTCATCCGAGGAAGTCTAAAGACTTCAATTTGTGGACATTTACATGCACTTGTCTGCCATTTATCACTTTTACTGTGAATTTATTAAAAGGATTTCATTCTATAGCTTGGTGTTTCCTTCCAAGGTGCTCTTTTTATCAGTTTCTAAGTCGTTTGGTTTTGAGCACTTTTATTTCCTGTTTTGTGTCACTGTACAAAGTCTCAAAGTCTTGGCCTATTGATCCCTCAGGTGAGACTACTCTAAATTAGAACCCTCAGAGCAAACATCCTCATCCTTTGGAGTAGAGAAATAAGGAACACCCAAGATTAAAAACTAACAAACCCTCCAATAATGTAATAACAGCATTTTTTAACCACAGAAACCATGTCCTTATCCCAATGTTTAATTTTTCTAGGGACATCTGTGGATAAGGTCAAAGAATAAGAAGGCATATCGCCCGAAGCAAGAGGTCTCTCACTAGATACCTCAAAAAGACCCTCCTGGGGTATCTTCTAGCACCTAAAATAGAAGCTATGTACTTAGCATAATTTAGCATCTGTGTTGTCCAATTTCATTATGCATCAGCACTGGGTCTACAGATCTGACCTTGGATCCGACTCTGCCATTTCTTCCAGACTTATGATCCAAGCCTCAAGCTCCTCCCTTTCCCATAATGCCCCACTCCTTCTCTAACCCCCTCAGATCAAGTTTGCTGCCCTCTCAAAAGTGTTTTAGATTTATACTACCGGAAAAACTAAAGGAAAGCAACCACGCTGAAGCTTACACTAGGAACTTATGGGGTCCAATCCTCTCTATCGCTCTCAACTGATTTAGGACAGGAGGAGAGTGTGATGTGATGCATAATGAAATTGGACAACACAGATGCCAAGTTGTTAATTTCATTATGCATCACCACAGGGTCAGAGTCCCCAGCTATGTAAACCCTGGGTGGCCCTCAAGGAAGGATATGCCTGAGCACCGTGGAGCCAAAGGATGCTCTGTTTCAAGAAATAATGTCCAACTTGTTGTGCAACACAAAAGTATGAGGTTTGGACCAGGCTGCTGTTGCGCAAATTTTGTTAACATGAGTTCTTGCGGCGAAAGCAGACAAGGTAGACATGGACCTGGTAGAGTGCATGCCATGGGGAAGTTGCATGCCATGCTGGCAATAAATCTTAGAAATATAATCGGTAATCCACTTGGCTAAAGTAATCTTGGATACGGCCTGACCTAATCTATTTGGTGAGAAGGAGATGAAAAGTACAGTTGTGTACACTTACCATAAATGTAGATGTTTGAGTGTATTCACTGTTGCAGTCATCATCTGTGGGTTTATCCCTGCTGTGGTAGCCCTTGGTCAGCCCGAATACCAGAGTCAATGTTTTTGTGCAACGGCTGCCATCACCTTAGTCTGAGGTCAGTGCTATAAAGCAAGGCAGCCGACGTCATTACATCAGCTTTTCTTGCCCTAACCAGTCAGAAGCACAAGGGAAAAGTGGTCCTGGTGGCTAAAAGCCACCTTGGGAAGCTTGTGTCCCCCTAGGGGAAGATGTTAAATGGAGGATGGAGGGAAACCAAGACTGCAACACTGAATATACTCTAACATCTAACATTTATGGTAACTGTACACAAGTGTACTGTGTTTAGTGTTTCACTGTTGCAGTCATCACCTGTGAGAGGATTCCCAAAGCTGAGGAAAAGGGTGGAAGGAAAGGTGGAGTCCTAGGCACGGGTCAGGAGGCCCTGCAGAATTGCAGAGGCAAACCCTGCCCTAGACTTAGAAAAGAGAGGTAGGTGGTAATGCTTTGTAAAGGTATGGACAGAGGCCCAGGTGGCAGCTTCCAACATGTCCCTGGTAGATACTCCTCTGAGAAAGGCAGTGGAAGTGGAGGCTGCCCTAGTGGAGTTGGTACGGATAGACTTAGGGTTGGGTTTCCCATGTAGTCTGTAGCAAAAATGGATATGGTGTGAAATCCATTTGGAAATGGTTTGTTTGGAGATGGGCTTCCCCTCTGCCCCTGGGGCAAAGCTTACAAGAAGCTGATTTGTTTTTCTGAATGGTTTAGTACGGGGTCCGAATAGTGTCCGAGTTGACTGTGCACCTCTAGTGAGTGTAGAATTCTTTCCTGCTTGTTTTCAGGGTTGGGAAAGAAAGTGGGAAGGTGTATGGCCTGGTTAAGGGACACAACAGATACCACCTTGGGCATAAAGGAGGGGTTAGTCCTCACTCTGTCTGCATAGAAAATTATGAAGGGCTCGACAGCCATGAGAGCTTGAAGTTCCAAGACCTTTCTGGCTGAGGCGATAGCTAGTAGGAAGGCAGCCTTCCAAGACAGGTATTTCAATTCTGTTGAAGCAGCAGGGTCGAAAGGAGGTAAATAGAAGTTATGTCCTTACCATAACGTTCCATGTGGAGTGTTCATCTCGCCTTTGTTCTTACACATGGGTTCGGAGCCGATCCTCGGCTCCATGCCGGCCTCTTGCAAGCTCTGCATCGAGAAGAAGCTCGAGACAATCTAATACCCACAATCCCCCTCTGCCTTTACCTCAGATCTAGTTTGCAAGCAAACCAATCTCCAGAGAGAGCACATTCATACGTATATCACATATGCCCAGAAATAAGAATCTATACATAACAATATATATAGAAAGACAAATAGACATATATATATATATATATATATATATGCCAACTATGTACACAATATTTGCAGCAGCAGCAGCAGGATGTTCCTGGCCAGGCATCAAAAGAACATTCTTCTTAGGGCGGGAGGGTGGGAATGTAAGAACAAAGGCGAGATGAACACTCCACATGGAACGTTATGGTAAGGACATAACTTCTATATGTGATAGTGTTCAATCTCGCCGTTTGTTCTTACACATGGGTAGCGTCCCTAGCTCCTTGTTCCTGAGGAACTCACGGAAGGACGTTCTTGAGCACAGTGGAACCAAAGGTTGCCCTGTCCCTAGAAGCCTTGTCTACCTTATAATGAGAAATGAATGTATGTGGCTTAGACCAAGTAGCAGCCGCACAAATAGCGTCCAGTGGTAGGCGGGCTGCATGAGCCAAAGATGTAGACACTGACCTTGTGGAATGTCCTTTGGGTTTGTGCAAAAGGGTTTGATTTGAAGAATCGTAGACATAGATTATACAATCCGTTAACCACTTAGAAAGAGTTCTTTTGGTAACTGCTAGTCCTTTCCTGCTATCAGCAAAAGCCACAAAGAGTTGATCAGTTTTTCTGTGATCTTTTGTTCTATCCAAGTAAAATCTTAGTTGTCTGTGAACATCTAATTTGTGTAACATATACTCCATTTTGTTGGAGTGATTTTTGAAGAAAGTGGGTAATTCAATGGACTGATTAATATTGTTAATAGAACACACTTTAGGGAGGAAGGATGAATTGGTTCAAGAGAAACTCTGTCAGAGTGAAAGATCAAATAAGGGTGCTTGATGGAGAGAGCCTGAAGTTCAGATACTCGCCTAGCGGAAGTAATGGCTACCAAAAGAGAGTCTTCCAGGACAAAAATTTTAATGGGCAAGAAGAGGCAGGTTCAAAGGGGGGCAACATTAATTTAGATAACAACAAGTTTAGACTCCAAGGTGACGTAGGAGATCTGACTGGTGGTCTAATATGAAAAACCCCTTTAAAAAGGCTTTACAAAGTCTGTGAGCCATAACAGGAGCTCCACATTCTTCCACATGGAAATTTGAAATGGCAGCCAATTGAACTCTTAGTGTAGCAGGAGAAGCACCCTGATGGAATAAGTCCGTTAAAAACTCTAATATTTTATTCAAAGGAGCTATAAAAGGATCCACTTGGTGTGTATTCGCCCAGAATACAAATCGCTTCCATTTACTAGAATATGTTTTAGTAGTGGAAGCTTTATGAGAAGCCACCAATATATCCTGGACTGCTGGTGACAAAAGATCAGACCTAGCTAAGTTGGGAATTGGAGCAGCCAAGCTGCTAGATGGAGGGACAGGAGCGCGGGATGGGGAGCCCCTGACGAGTGAGTCAATAGATCTGGCTCTGGGTCCAGAATCCAGGGTCCCAGAATGCAGTGTGTCTTCAGGAAGGGAAACCAAATTTGACGAGGCCAGAATGGGGCAATGAGGATTATTGTCCTGTGTAGGTTTCTGGCTTTCTGGAGAAACTTTGGTATCAGAGGAAATGGAGGAAATGCGTACAGGAGTCCGGGGCCAATCGTGAATCAGTGCGTCCTGGGGACTTCCCTGGAGGGGTAATAGGGAAAAGTAGCTCCTGCATTTGGCGTTCATTGGAGACGCAAACAGATCGCAGGAAGGCTGGCCCCGTCGAAAAATCCTTTTCGCTACTGACTGTTTTAGGCACCACTCGTGCGGTAACAGAATTGCTCTGCTCAGACTGTCGGCTATGGCGTTGGATGACCCGGGATGTGCGTTGCTATTAGAAAGCGACCCGTGGACTCCGCCCACTGCCAGATTCTCATGGCCTCTCTGCATAGCTGATAGGATTTGGTTCCCCCTTGCTTGTTTATGTACCAGACTACAGACATGTTGTCCGTCTGAACTGCAATAGTTCCCAGAGGAAGAAGGGGAGCAAAGTGTTGCAACGCTAGAAACACTGCCCTCAACTCTAGAACATTGATGTGCAGATTGTACTCCAAATTGGTCCATTCGCCTTGGACTGTCTGTCCCTGAAAGATGCCCCCCCACCCTATCAGGGAAGCGTCCGTGGTCACCGTAACTGTGGGCGTGGTAGCACAAATGGTCTCCCCTTGGAAAGGTTGCACGTTTGAAGCCACCAGTTTAGATCTGTTTTGCATGTCTTCGTTATAAGAATCTCGTGTGTTAGAGGTAGTTGTTGAAACGACCATTGTGCAAACAGTAGCCATTGTAGGACTCTCATGTGCAGCCTTCCCAAGGGTATTGCAATAAGGGAGGCTGACATGAGTCCCAACACCTTCAGTACCAGTTTTGCAGGAGATTTCCTTGACAAGAGTAGAAGACGTATATGAGTCTGAAGTGATAGTATCCTTTCTGGGGGAAGTCTCAGAATTAACTGACGTGTGTTTAATTCTGCTCCTATGAACAAGATATTTTTCCTTGGGACCGGTTCCACTGTGTCAGGAGCCTCCCACGCCCTTCGAGCAATTAGTTCCATTAGTTCGTCGAAGGGCGGAGTGACCCAGGAGGAAGAAGGGCGAGCACCAAATGCCTTCAGCAAAACTGACTCATCCTCAGAAGGGGGAAGGGACTGCCAGTCACCTCTCTGTTTCAGGATCTCCAATATGTCCGAAAAAGAGACATCTTCTGAAGGTGACTTAGGGGACCCTTCTGACTCATCTAAGTCAGTATCAGATGTCAAGGATTCTTGTGGAGAATCCAAGTGTCTCCTCTTACACAAACTTTCCTAGGGGCTTCTTCGTGGGGAGCATCCAAGAAGCCTCGAGGAAGAGGGGCACCCTCCAGGGGTGGCTGAGACACTGGTGCCCGACGCTTGGATGTGGCCGTGGGTGCAGAGGAGGATAACGCCCTTTATGGGGAGGAGAGGTTGCTTCCACTGATGTGGTTGTCTGGGTAGACAACACCTTCCTCATCAGGTCGAGCGCCCCAGGTCCCGCATGATCAAGAATCTCCGGTTCGAGGAAATGGGAAGAATCCCGACACAGGCACGAAGGCATCGACCCGAGGACGGAGCCGAATCGATCCGCCGAGGCCCCGAGGGGAGAGTCGGAACAACGTCGGTTCGACTCGGCCCGGAACCAAGGACAGACCGTCGGCTCCGAGACTCCGGTATCGGGTCCGACGGAGTCGAGGTGAGAGGAACAGACATAGAAAAAGACGGTTCTGGACCCGAGGGCTCCACAATCAGTAGATCAGCCTCTTCCGGCTCCAAAGACTGAACCGGTCTCGGAGGAGGAATGGATGGAGACACCGGGAGGCCTTCAAGTTTCGACACCAACTGGGTGGAAACCGAAATAAGTTTGGACAGGGCCGAATGCTCCAATAACTTCTGCACCACGCGATCCACATCGATATCAGAGAGTTTGGAAGAAGAACGGGTCGAAGGAACCGAAGACGGAGTCGACCTCAATAAGGTCGAAGGAAGGAGCTCCATCACCGGTTCCAAGACTCGAGGCTCAGGAACCGATACCAGTTGAACACTCGGCCCCGAAGTCTGTGGAACCGGTGATCTAACCTTTGCTGAAGAGCTCAGAGCCGATGACTTGGGCTCCAACGTCTTCGATTCCTTAGAGGACTTTGATGCCTGGTCAGAAGCATCCAGAGCCTCCTGAAAAGAAAGTTTCAATAAACCTCTGTCCATTAGTTTCCTGCGCCTATCTGTCATGACCCTCCCACTAAAAGAGTGACAGATGGAACAGTCCTCTTGCAAGTGGAGAGGGCCAAGGCAGTAGATGCAGGAACTATGGTTGTCAGTCACTGACATTTTCTGGCCACACTGACAACGCTTAAAACCTGACTTTACCTTATCAGACATTATAGAAGTAAAAGACAAGTCCAGTAATGCAGTCAAATCCGAGAATAAATTGTCAAATCCGAGAAAAAATTGTCAAATCCGGTATAAAAGTCAAATCCTATTAAATTTAAGAAGGGTTGTAGGCCCCGAAAAATTCTAACCGATAAAACAGCTTAACGGTACCGAGAATTTAACCAGTCAACAACACAATCACACAGTATATCACTGAAATATCAAATAGAATTAGAAAATCCAATAAAATATAACAAATAAAGTTATATCTTAGCTTTAGACGCTCGAGCTAGCTCCCAGCGATGCGAACGCAGCAGCGGCAAACTAGATCTGAGGTAAAGGCAGAGGGGGATTGTGGGTATTAGACTGTCTCGAGCTTCTTCTCGATGCAGAGCTTGCAAGAGGCCGGCACGGAGCCGAGGATCGGCTCCGAACCCATGTGTAAGAACAAAAGGCGAGATTGAACACTATCACATCGTTAGTTTTTCTAATACATAATTCAGGTCCCAGGGTGGCGTTGGAGGCCTTCTGGGAGGGACTGATATTAGAAGCCCCTCTGAGAAATTACTTAATCAAAGGATGAGAGAAGAGGTGTAGGTCTGAATCATAATAGGCAGAGATGGCCGAGGCATGCATTTTAATAGAGGAGGGTGGAAAAGCGGACTCCGACAGCAGACAGAGTCTTTCCCTCCTGTTCACACAGGTAAGGGTCTCCTTTACTTTGGGGCCAAAGAGTGGCACCGTCAAATGGGCGTTAGTAAAGGAAGACTTGAAGGCTTCCCGCAAAGGAACATAAGCCCATCCAGGATTGTCTGCGAAGAGCAATCGCTGAAGCTGCTGCCCTACTCGAACCTTCTGCGTGGAAATCAGCCTCATGGACGAGTTAACAATAGATGTAAAAATTATTAAGTTGCTGTCACTTTCTCTGAGACAGCTGCATCTGTAGTACCCTGGAGGTATCTCCCTACTCTTTGACTAGATCCCTCTGTGGGCGTGTAAATTGGGTCAAATAGTTCAGGGATCGCATGGAAAAAGCCGCTGAACTAAAAATGCGCTTCCGTATCTATCCATCGTCCTAGAATCTTTATTAGGAGGATGGACAGATGAAAGACTCCGACATCTCCTTTTCGTGGCCGCTGCCACCGCCATAGCGTCCACTGGAACTCCTTTTGTTAAGTAGGACTTGTCCTGAGGTGCCGTGATGTATTTATTGGGTTTCCTTGGGACCGGTTCCACTGTGTCAGGAGCCTCCCACCCTTCGAGCAATTAGTTCCATTAGTTCGTCAAGGGCGGAGTGACCCAGGAGGAAGAAGGGCGAGCACCAAATGCCTTCAGCAAAACTGACTCATCCTCAGAAGGGGGAAGGGACTGCCAGTCACCTCTCTGTTTCAGGATCTCCAATATGTCCGAAAAGAGACATCTTCTGAAGGTGACTTAGGGGACCCTTCTGACTCATCTAAGTCAGTATCAGATGTCAAGGATTCTTGTGGAGAATCCAAGTGTCTCCTCTTACACAATCTTTCCTAGGGACTTCTTCGGGGGAGCATCCGAAGAAGCCTCGAGGAAGAGGGGCACCCTCCAGGGGTGGCTGAGACACTGGTGCCCGACGCTTGGATGTGGCCGTGGGTGCAGAGGAGGATAACGGCCCCTTTATGGGGAGGAGAGGTTGCTTCCACTGATGTGGTTGTCTGGGTAGACAACACCTTCCTCATCAGGTCGAACGCCCCCAGGTCCCGCATTGAAGAATCTCGGTTCGAGGAAATGGGAAGAATCCCGACACAGGCACGAAGGCATCGACCCGAGGATGGAGCCGAATCGATCCGCGCCGAGGCCCCGAGGGGAGAGCGTCCGGTTCGACTCGGCCCGGAACCAAGGACAGACCGTCGGCTCCGAGACTCGGTATCGGGTCCGGCGGAGTCGAGGTGAGAGGAACAGACTGAGAAAAGACGGTTCTGGACCCGAGGGCTCCACAATCAGTAGATCAGCCTCTTCCGGCTCCAAAGACTGAACCGGTCTCGGAGGAGGAATGGATGGAGACACCGGGAGGCCTTCAAGTTTCGACACCAACTGGGTGGAAAGCGAAATAAGTTTGGACAGGGCCGAATGCTCCAATAACTTCTGCACCACGCGATCCACATCGATATCAGAGAGTTTGGAAGAAGAACGGGTCGAAGGAACCGAAGACGGAGCTGACCTTAATAAGGTCGAAGGAAGGAGCTCCATCACCGGTTCCAAGACTCGAGGCTCAGGAACCGATACCAGTTGAACACTCGGCCCCGAAGTCTGTGGAACCGGTGATCTAACCTTTGCTGAAGAGCTCGGAGCCGATGACTTGGGCTCCAACGTCTTCGATTCCTTAGAGGACTTTGATGCCTGGTCAGAAGCATCCAGAGCCTCCTGAAAAGAAGGTTTCAATAAACCTCTGTCCATTAGTTTCCTGCGCCTATCTGTCATGACCCTCCCACTAAAAGAGTGACAGATGGAACAGTCCTCTTGCAAGTGGAGAGGGCCAAGGCAGTAGATGCAGGAACTATGGTTGTCAGTCACTGACATTTTCTGGCCACACTGACAACGCTTAAAACCTGACTTTACCTTATCAGACATTATAGAAGTAAAAGACAAGTCCAGTAATGCAGTCAAATCCGAGTAAAATTGTCAAATCCGAGAAAAAATTGTCAAATCCGGTATAAAAGTCAAATCCTATTAAATTTAAGAAGGGTTGTAGGCCCCGAAAAATTCTAACCGATAAAACAGCTTAACGGTACCGAGAATTTAACCAGTCAACAACACAATCACACAGTATATCACTGAAATATCAAATAGAATTAGAAAATCCAATAAAATATAACAAATAAAGTTATATCTTAGCTTTAGACGCTCGAGCTAGCTCCCAGCGATGCGAACGCAGCAGCGGCAAACTAGATCTGAGGTAAAGGCAGAGGGGGATTGTGGGTATTAGATTGTCTCGAGCTTCTTCTCGATGCAGAGCTTGCAAGAGGCTGGCACGGAGCCGAGGATCGGCTCCGAACCCATGTGTAAGAACAAAAGGCGAGATTGAACACTATCACATCGTTAGTTTTTCTAATACATAATTCAGGTCCCAGGGTGGCGTTGGAGGCCTTCTGGGAGGGACTGATATTAGAAGCCCCTCTGAGAAATTACTTAATCAAAGGATGAGAGAAGAGGTGTAGGTCTGAATCATAATAGGCAGAGATGGCCGAGGCATGCATTTTAATAGAGGAGAAAGAGAAGCCGCTATTGAGCAACTCTGCTAGATAATCCAGGATTGACTGTTTCCAGGAGCAGAATCTTTTCCATTTTCCTGCATATGATTTTCTTGTGCCGGGCCTTCTGGCCTCTGTGATGATGTCCAGGACCTGTTTTCTTAACAGGGACTCCTTGTTAGTTTTTAGTGTATAAGCCATGCTGAAAGCTTGAGAGTCAGTAGGTCTGGGTGCAGTACCTGCCCCCTCTCCTGGGTCAAAAGGTCTGACATCAGGGGGAAGTAGCTTTCAGGGCTGTAAGGTCAGACTGTGCAATAAGGGGTAGCAATGCTGTCTGGGTCAGTCTGGAGCAATGAGGATGGCCTTTGGTCTTTCCTCTCTTATTATGATCAGAACCTTGGAAATAAGGGGTAGAGGAGGGTATGCATACACAAATAGGGAACTCCAGGGGAAGGTCAAGGAATCCACCTTCCATGCTAAGAGGTGATACTCCCTGGTACAGAACTTATGCAGCTGATGGTTGAGGTGAGAGGCAAAGAGGTCCACTTCTGGGGTCCCCTACTCTTGGGTGATTTGCAGAAAGATTTCTCTGTGGAGTTGCCATTCGTGGGGGTCCAGTAAGTTTCTGCTTAGGTGGTCCGCCAGTGTGTTGTTGATCCCTGGTAAGTACTGGGCAATTAGGTGTAGCCCCATGGAAGCGGCTGTAAGCCAAAGACTCATGGCTAACCTGCACAGGGGGTAAAAATGGGTGCCCCCCTGCTTGTTGATGTACCACATTACTGTGGTGTTGTCTGTTTTTATAAGGACCACCCCTGGCCTGAGATGGGGTTGGAAGGAATTCAGAGCCTTTTGCACTGCCATCATTTCTTTCTGGCCGATGTGCAAGTGAAGTTGCTGGGAATTCCAAAGGCCTTGGGTACATCTGCCTGCTAGGTGAGTGCCCTAAGCAATGCCTGAGGCATCGGTGGTGATGGTCTGGATGGAAGGGCGGAGGATGAAGGGAAGACCCTTGTTCACCGCACAGACCTCTGCCCACCAGAGGAATTTGGCTTTTATACAAGGGATCAGAGGGAGAGTGGTCTCTAGGGACTGAGAGTGCTGACACCAAAGGTTAAGTGCCACTGAAGTTTTCTCATGTGAAGCCTGGCGAGAGAGATGAGAAGGATGCAAGATGCCATGTATCTTAGAGTTGCGCAGGAACTTCCTCGCAGTGAGGTGACTTCTAGAAACCAGCTGGGTGAAGTAAAGAGGCAGGAAGCTAAGCTTTTCTAGGGATAGGAAGGCCATTTGGGTTGCTGTGTCTAGCACAGCTCCCAAGAAAACAATTTTTCTGGTGGGGTTTTGCTTTGACTTTTTCTCATTGATGGTGAACCCTAGGGAAGTTAGGAGTGTTTTTACAAAGAGAAGGTCCTGGAGCAACTTTTCTTTGCAGTACGCTGAATGAGGCAGTCATCCAGGTAAGGGTAAATCTGTGTATTTCTCTGTCTGCAGAATGCTACAGCCGGGGCCAAGCATTTGAACACTCTGGCAACAGTAGATAAGCCAAAGGGCATTGCAGAGAACTGAAAGTGTTGATAGCCTGCTCTGAAGCGCAGAAAGTTTCTGCACGATTCCCTGATGGGGATGTGGAGGTAGGCATCTTTTAGGTCTAGTGTCTCAAGCCAGGCATTTTGCATGAGCATTGGCAGGAGCTGCTGCAAGGTGAGCATTTTGAATCTGGGGACCACCAGGATGTGCTCAGTTTGGAGAGATCCAGGATGAGGTGCAAAGTGCCCTCTTTTCTGGGAATAAGGAATTATCTAGAGTAAAAATCTTTTCTTGTTTGATCTGGAGGGACAGGTTCTACTGCCCCTTGGGATAATAGAGTTTGGACCTATTTCAATCCCTCTGCCCACTGGTTTGGGGGGAGGTCTGGGTACTCTCTTGGAATAGGGAGTTCGCTGAAGGAGAATCTGGATCTCTGAGAAATTATTTTTAAGACCCATTAGTCCTTGGTTATAGAGACCCAATTTTCCTTGAAGAAGGTGAGCCTTCCTCCTAGTTTTTGATGAGTGAAAGGAGGGCACAGGGGGGAGGGAGAGTCATTGCGAGTGCTTACCATAGAAGCTTGGCTTAGAACTCCCTGCCTTAAATATGGTAGCAGTCCATTATTTGCTTCTTTGCTGGCCCTGGGATAGGGGCCTGGATGGTCTGTCCCTGCATTGTAATGCAAATGGTTCTCGCATTAAAGAGGGCACAGAACTGGCAACGAGGGACATCGTGGTCTGGGCCTAAACAAGTGATGCAGTAAAAATGAAAGTCTTGGTGTGGGATCTGCTTTCCAAAGGCAGAGACAATTGTTAACTTTTTCGGACATCGGTTAGAGCAAGAAAAGGGAGTCCCCAACAGGGTACTTAGCTTTAGATGTTTCCTGATGAAATTCAACTTCTGGTAGTGACTGACCGGCACTCGTAAACTGCTTCTGCTACGGGCTCCACGGCAAGAAAGACTGATGTAATAATGTCGGCTGCCTTGCTTTATAGCACTGACGACCAGACGTCAGACTAAAGGAGACAGCAGCCGGCGCACAGAAACATTGTCTTTGGTATTCGGGCCAACCGAGGGCTACCACAGCTGGGATAACCCACAGGTGATGACTGCAACAGTGAAACACGAACAACATCAATTGTTCAGATTTTCTGTGTAAACAGAAGCGCAATTGTCTACGTACATCCAGCGAATACAAGATATATTCGCCCTTATTGGAACAATTAGGGAAGAAGACAGGCAAGTGAATGGTCTTGGTAAATACTTGTCTCTGTGGCAAACACTGGAAGGAAGGATTCGTTCTGAGGGAGAGACCAACTTTGAAGAAGGTAATATAAGGTGGCTGGGAAGACAGAACTTATAATTCAGGCATTCTTCTTGCTGAAGTGATGGCCACTGGAAAAACAGTCCTCCAAGATAAGAATTTTAAGTCAGATGAGCTATTAGGTTTGAAGGGTTCCTGAGTAAGATCTTGAAGCATGAGAGTCAGACCCCAATGTGGAGACGGATCTTTTATGGGAGGTCTAAGATGAAATACTGTTCTCATGAAGGCCCTGCATAATCTTGAAGTGGAGAGGAAAGACAAAAGATTGTTACCTTTCCCTGCAGGAAAATTTGTAATAGCTGCTAGTTGCAACTTTATAGTAGAAAAAATAGCTCCATGCTCAAAGTGAACTGAGAAACATCATAATATCCGAAATAGAGGCAGAAAAAGGATCAATATTCCGCTCAAACACCCAAATGGAAAATCTCTTCCATGTACTATTTATTATATAATTTCTTGGTGGAAGACTTCTGAGAAGCAAGTATTAATTTCTCGAAATGGGTAGGCCAGCCTGGGCTTACGTAGAATCACTGGAAGTGGAGAAACCAAGTGGTTATTCTTAGAAATCAGACACTGGGCATCTGATGTTCTGACAGATTGGAGATTAGATCCTGCCTGGGATCCAGTATCCATCGGAGATACTTGCTGCGAGACCACAGGAAGGGGAACAATACCTGACGAGGCCAGAATGGGCAATGAGGATTAGAGTGGTCTTCAACCTGCTCGCCCTTCTGTAAGACTTTGGGAATCAGGGAAACGGGGATAAGCGTACAGGAGACCTGGAGGCCAACAGTGGACTATAGCATCCTTGGGTGACTCTCTCAAGGGGGGATCAGAGAAAATTACTTGCTGCACTAGTTGTTCAGGGGGGAGAGGCAAAGAGGTTGCAGCAAGGTTGGCCCCAACAGCTGAATATTTGATTTGCTACTGACTGATTCAGAAACCACTCGTGTGGAGTTAAGATCGATCTGCTGTCTGCCAGAACGTTGGGCTCCCTGGAATGTGTGTTGCAATGAAAAAGCGGTTTAAAGAGCTTGCCCATTCCCAAACCCTCATGACCTCCCTGCACAATGGGTGTGACTGGGTTCTCCCCTGCTTGTTGATGTACCAAACAACTGACACTGTCTGAAAGAACTGCAATTGCTCCCAGAGGGAAGCAGTTCTGAAAGGCTTGCAACGTCAGAAGAACCGCCCTCATCCCCAGGACATTTATTTGTAATTTGGTCTCTGTCATGGACCATATGCCTTGGACCATCCTCCCCTGAAAATGCCCCTCCCACCTCAACAGGAAAGTGTCTATGGTCACTGTGACTATAGGTGGAGGACAGGAGGATAAGAGGAGGTGCTGAGATGGAGGTCATCTTTCAGCATCCACCACTGCACAGGATGCCTGCAAATTGGTGTTAGCCTGATGGGGGCTTACAACGGATGATACAGAATAGACCAAAAAGAAGTGCGAGTAAGGGTTCACTGGAGAACTCACATGAAGAATCTTGCTAGAGGGACCAGAAGAATGGCAGATGACATGGACCCTAGGGCCATGAGGTCCAGATGAGCTGTAGGTGTCGGGGTATCTAGAAATAGCTGAATCTGCTGTCTCAATGATTTTATTCTCTGCAGAGGTAGGGCAAACATTTGTGTAGTTATGTTGAACTACATTCCTATGAACTCTATGTCTTGTATGACAGACATCTCTGATTTTGCCAAATTCACTGTGATGCCCAGGCAATTGAAGAGTTGTAACATAACCTGAATGGCCTGAAGTAATTGATGCCTTGTAGGTGCCATCAGGAGCCAATCAGGTTATGGAAACACCTGGAATCCTTGCAGATGGAGGTGGGCTGCAACCACTGCCATGCATTTGGTGAACACCGGGGGGGGGGAGGGGGTGAGACCAAGAGAGCAGTGCTCTGAACTGATAATGACTGGCTCCCAGACAGAAGTGCAAATGTTTCCTGGAGCACCTATTTTGATATGATAGCATGCATCCTGGAGATCTACGGAGCACATACAATCATCCTTGCGTAGAAGCGGCAATATGGACTGTACCGTAACCATATGGAACTTAGACTTCTTTACAAACAAGTTCAGACTGCTCAAATCTAAAATTGTTTGAAGGTCCCCTGTTTTCTTTGCCACCAAAAAGAAATGCGAGTAAGCTCCGCAACCCTGATGCTCAGTTGGGAACCTCCTGGTTGACCTTTTCCTAGAAGTTTCTGAACCTTTAGGGTGGCATTCTCCCTCTGAGTGGCACATCGAGGAGATACCTCCTGGAACTGGGAGAAGGAAAGGGAAAAAGAAACTTCTGGAAAGTCCGTTTAACAGCCAGTTGTTGTTTGTTATGTTTGTCCAGGTGTCTGGGTGTAACATTGCCTGCCCCTGACTGCCTTCAGAGTAGGACAGTCGGGCATCTCCTCAAGAGCACTGATAGGGCCTATTGGAGAAGGGTTCTCTAAAGTCCTGGTTTTGTGGACCCCTCTCCCTCTGGGATGGCGTCAACCACTGAATCCTCTCCCTCTACCTACAGAAGAGGATTCATCTGGCGAATCCAGAAAAGACCCCAGAGACTTACAGAACCACATCTTCATGCTACTCTGTTGGTTCCTGGAGAAGGTCCGTTGGGGGGAAGAAAATTTGTTTCGTACAGCAGATAAGGTCTTACCGTAATGTTTGCTGTGGGTAAGTTTCTTTAACTGACGGTCCAAACATGGAGGAACTGTCAAAGTGGGCATTGATGACACCTTAAATGGGTCCGCAAAGCCTCATGTAGGCATGTCTCCTAAGCTGCTTGAGAGGCATCTTCTGCAGTGTGGGAAATTAACCTCATTGAGGAATTAGCAAAGGAGGACATATTGGCCAGTTGGGGAGATACCTCCTTGAGGTCCCTCCTCAAACAAAGACTGCATCAGAGAGTTCATAACTTCTTTGAGCAGGTCTCTCTGGAGGTGCACAAAGAGTGCCAAGTAATTTAACGCTCTCAGCGTAAAAGTGGTTGAGGCATACACGAGCTTCCCATGCCTGTCCAATGCACAAAACTCTTTATTCGAGGGATGAACAGAGGAGCTCTGCTCGGCTAGCTCCTTCTTAGTGGCTGCCGACACCACAACGGCATCAACTGTGATACCTTTACACCAGAATGGATGGTCTCTGGGGGGCCTAAGGTATTTATCTGGGTGTTTAGGGATGAGCTCCATAGTGTCTGGCTCCTTCCAAGCCTGGCAGATGTTAAAATCAATGAGCTTATCCACCAGTGGAGCGACCCAGGACATAGATGGGCCAATCCCAAAGGTCTCCAGGAACACTGACTCCTTGGAGGAAGGGGGTAGGGATGACCAGCTACCCTTTTGCTTAAGAATTTCCAAGATATCCCCAAAGGAGGTATTGTCAGGTGGAGATCGGGGGGACCCCTCCCCTTCATTGAAGTCAATGTTCTCTGTTAATTACTCCAAAGGAGAGTCTAGGTGCTTCCTCTTGTGTCATCTCTTCTGATGAACCTCTCCTGTGGGATACTGGGGAGAAGACTCAGAAGACAGGGGGAATCACTTGTTGAGGGTAGGTCTGGAGGCTCTCCTGGAGGGGTTGACTATAAACAGGATGGATGGCAGCAGTGTTCTGATCAGGAAGGGACTTGGTAGGACCTGGGAGAAGAGGGGCCGCATCTGGCGGTTTGGAGAAATTGCTCTCTGCCACCTGGAAGGCAGACGAAGCCGGGGAGGCCTGGCTCCCCCCATCATAGCAGCTGCAGCTACTAAAGGAGAGAAGGATGAAGCCACCCTGGATCTGACACTTACAGAAGGCAAAAGGCCCAAATTGTCAAGGGCCAAGGCCCCCAGGGGAAGGGACGGCTCCGACAAGGTTGGTGCTGATGTCTCAAGTCCGGGACCCGCTCCAATCTGAGGATATAGGAGCAGAGCTAGTCTGGGACACTGCCGGAGTTTAAGAAAGGCAGATTCCACTCTCCGACAATGGCAGCCCACTCAGGAAAGCCAGATCCTGAAACTCCAAAAACTGAGGGTTGGATCAGAGGAGGAGGTTGAGGTACTGGGGTCAGAGTTCTCACAGATTCTGCATGGGCCAGAGAAGGCAAGATCCCCAGCTGAATCTTGGCTTTGAGGAAACTCTGCATCATCCTGTCCATGTCTGAGTGGGACAGCCAAGAGTATATGGAGGAGGTTGAAGAATGTGTGGACCTGACCAGAGACAGACTGGTCCGGATGGTCGGGGTAGGGGAAGGAGATGTGCTCAGATGTGGAGTACGACTCTGGGATCTCCAATCAAGGTGTTTCTGACCAGAGGAAGTTTTGTCTGGAGATGAGTGAGACCTAATGCCCTTGGGCACAGGTTTGCCATGGTGAAAGTAGCAGAAACGGATGCAATGGCTTATCCACTTCGAAACTGTGTGCTTTGAAATAGCCTTTCCTTCTGATCCTGCAGCATATAACACTAGTAATTGCTCAGTTTTTCTTAGAGATTTTGTCCTGCTCAAGTAGAATCTTAGCTGTCTGTGTACGTCCAAGAAATGCAGAATTCTCCCCCCTTTGTTCTGCAGATTTGGATAAAAAGTTGGCAGATGAACTGTTTGGTTAGTAGCCACACTGGAAACGACCTTAGGCATAAAAGTAGGCTTTGTCCTCAGAGACACCCTGTCTGGGTAAAATATGATGAAAGGCTCTACAGCCATGAGGGCCTGTAGCTCTGAAACTCTTCTTGCTGAAGTAATTGCTAGCAGCAGAGCTGTCTTCCATGATAAGAACTTTATATCAGCAGTAGCAGCTGGTTCAAATGGAGACAGGGTGAGCTTTTCCAACACATAATTGAGGTTCCATGCAGGTAAGGGTGATCTTCTAGGAGGCCTTAAATTTTTGGCTCCTCTAAGATACTGCTTTAGTAAAGTATGAGAAAAGATCGGTGGCTCTGTATTGTAATGAGACAAAATGGCAGAGGCATGGATTTTGATTGATGAGAAAGATAGGCCTTTGTCAAGCATCTCAGTTAAGTATTGTAATATCTGAGGAATATGTGGTTCTGCTGTATCAGTTCCTTGTGCCTGATTCCAAGCACAGAATCTCTTCCATTTGTCAGCATAAGATTTTCTAGCACTAGGCCTTCTGGCTTCCAAAATGACACCCATCACAGCTTTACTGAAAGGTGCCGTTTGTATGATTACAGGATTAGCCATGCTGCCAGGTTCAGAGTCTGTAGCTGATTGTGCAGGATCTGATTGTTTTGCTGGGACAGTAGTTGTGGTTTTTCAGGCAAGGTCCAAGCTGGGTATCGAGACATGTTCCTTAGGACTGGGTACCAGTATTGACGGGGCCAGTCCAGGGCAATTAATATCATCTTTGGCTTCTGTTGTCTGACTTTTAGGAGGACCTTGGGTAGGAGGAAAGGTGTAAAGTGATAGATTTTTCCAACTGAAGGACAGGGCGTCCACTTTCCATGCTTGTCTGTGATAAGTCCTTATGCAGAATCTTTTCAGTTGATAATTTTGAGGAGAGGCAAATAGATACATGTCTGGGCTCCCCCATTTCTCTGTTATCATGCTGAAGACTTGTGGATTTAGTTTCCACTTGTGAGAATCCATACGGTTTCTGCTTAAATCGTCTACCAGAGTGTTTTGTTTTCCTGGCAGGAATTGAGCTTGAAGATGTATTTGGTAGGTAACCCACTGAGCTATTTATCTGTTTTAATGGACTGGGAAACATCAACTGGGGACAGCCCATTTTCAGTGGAGGATGGGGGAGAATAGCTCCATCACAGTTCATTTACATTAACAAATGAAATTCAGACAGTTCTCAAGAAAACAGTTTCATTTTTCATTAAAAAATATGTACATATATAAGGCAGGATATATACTTTACTGTACATACCTGCCTTGCCTTGTATTTTTTTTAAAGTATTTCCATCAACAATTAAAACTCTACACAGTTCTTGTAACTCTAAAATTTTGATGGAAGAAAATGGATTAATGCTGTAAGAAGGGAAAACGTAAAGTACTTCAGTGTCCTTACATTTCAGTAAAGAAAGGTTTGCAAGGAGTTCAAGATACATAATGAAGTATGTTTTAAAATTATGTAAGAAGGGAGATTTTAGTATTGTATAGGTTTGTAAAGAGTTCAAGAGATAAAAAGTAGTATGTTATACACTTATGCAGGAGATGGGGAGATGTAGTAGTAGTGTATAGGAGGACAGTGGTAATAGCATATGACAGACAGCATGGTATAGGATTAGTTTTATTTAGGCTACCTGTTCCAAAGAAAAAGGGAAAGAGAACTGTTGTTTAACAGGGGGAGGTCAAAAGGGGTGCACTGATTCAAGTGCAGGAGAGAAGGTTGCTAGGAGGGTAGCGATTCAAGTAGAGGAGGGCAAAAATTTAGTGATAAGCTATAAGAAGTTTGTGCTTTCATGAGGTCTCAACCTGGTGATCAACATGAGCATGACCAGGGCTGGGTAAGGTACTGTTTGACTTTTATAACTTGGGAGGTTGTTAGTCATTCTTACGTGTGCAGGGATAGTGTTCCAGAGTTTGTAGATTTAACAGGAGTATAGCAAGCCTCCCAATGAATTATTTACTTTAGTGCTTAGAAGAAATTTTCACCAGAATGGAGGACCGTTGTGGGGGTGTACAGCAATAACACATTTTTTAAAGCAGGACACTTTTCAGGATAATAAGAGTATGTTATGCAGTTGTTAAGCTCTAGTCAGTTTAGCTATTTTAAGACTTGACAGTGGTGATTTTGGTATGCAGTGCTGGTATCAAATTTTGCTTCTTCTTGTAACAAGAAAATAGTTTGGATTTTCATGTTTAGCTTAGGTTTGCAAGAATAGGTGATGCATTGTGAGGAGGTTTGGAAGCAAACAGAATGAAGCTAGGATTTTTTTTTTTTTTCTGCTGGGTCTGTAAGTTGCTGGTTTGTCCTGTAAAGACAGCCAAGTTTCTGGTGGGTGGTCTTTTTAACTGTTTGAAGAATATGTTTATCAAACTTAAGACGGTCATCTACTGCAATGCCCAGTAATTTAGTCTGTGGTACTAACTCAATTTTAGTATTAATTGCAGAAGTAACCAAGAGAGATTATTTTTGATTGAGATAATGTCGTGGGGTGAAGACCATCTATTCTGATTTATTGGGATTAAGGAGTAGGATTGAATTTTCCAGCCAGGTTTCTACTCAAGAGAAAGACATTTGAATGAATTCTTGAAGTCTAGATATCGTGAGGGCTGTACATATTAAAGTCAAATCATCTGCATATCATACTGTATTTGCATGGTCTGTGGCAGAGCAAAGCTTGTTTATAAAAATATTAAAGAGAAGAGGTCCTAGTATAGTGCCCTGTGGGACACCTACGGTAACCGGAAGAAAGTAAAAGAGGCCCTGTTGCCATTGACTGCTTGTTGACTTCCAGAGAGACAACTAAAGAACCATTTAAGGGAGGACTGAGGGAGACCTATAGAACAGCATTCAGTGAGTAAATCTTCTTGTGATACAGTGCCAAAAGCTTTGGATAAATCTAGGAACACGGCTGACACTAAGTTACCATCGTTCCTTTGGTGATTTATAGTGTTGTTATAAAGACGGAGGGTGGTGGTTGTGCTGTGGTCTGAAAGCATGCTATGTTTCTGAGAGCAGACTGTTTGAATTTATGTGATTTAGCAGTTGAGCGTGAATACATTTTTCAACTATTTTTGATAGGGGAGAGGACTGCAATGGGACTCTACATGTAGGAATAATAAAGGATTTTTTTCCAAATGGAACAAATGCATTTTTTCAGATACAGATTTATTAATCTAGAGACTGGAAAAGCAATTACATCTGCAGCCTTTTTAAGTAGTTTGAGGGGAGTTGGTTAGCAATTACAATAGTTGGTTTTAATTAACGTAGGAGTTTTTTTAATCGGGGAGGTACGTACTGGGCATACTGAACAGAAGCTGCAGCTACTGAAAGGGTAGTAGAATTATTAATGTTTGTGAGGGACAACAAAGTCTCTATAAAACAGTTGTTAAACTATGTGGGAACTGAATAAATAGTATTGTTGGATCTATGTTGTGTTCTGTTTTTGAACCACTCTTTCCAAGCTTTGATCACACAAACATTAATTCCAACTTAGTTCCCTTTGTTAGCCATGGGGCAGGATTGGATTTGGCCTTTTTGGTACGTACTGTGGCAAGTTCATTGAGATGTTTTAGGAATATCTCATTGAACTGTGTTACAGCAGAGTCTAAGGGCAAGAGATTTTAGTATTTCCCAGTTATATTCTGTTAAGGATTTGATAAAAGTGTGTTTGTCAAAGTTTTTCTGAGTTAAGAAATTTGGCTATAAATTATAAGTTTATCTTGGATATTGTAACTTCTGTGAGGGTTAAGTAGGTTGATGATCACTTAGGCTGTCTGGAAGGCTACCTACCGGCTGCCCTAATACGTTGGGTCGATTAGCAAGAATCCAGTCTAAAGCTGACTGCCTACCAAGTAAGATGTTCCTGACACTTTGAAAAAGACTGTGCAAAGATAAACAAGTTATCTAAATATGGAAAAAAGTGGTTGCCCTGTAACCTGGAATGAGCTATAACAGGAGCTAGACACTATGTGAACACACAGTGCAGTGGAAAGTCCAAAGGGTAAGGCAGAGGACTGATAATGTGATCCAGACACATAAAACCTTAAGAAATGCCTGAGGTGTGGATGTGATGTTAAGCATCTTTTAAATGTAGTGCTATCAGGAAGCTTAAATGGGGAAGAAGAAGCAACAGGTTGTGAAGTGACAGCATTTTGAACTTGGGTACTCTCACAAACAGGTTTAAGAAAGAAAGCTCCAAAACTGCTCTAAATGTATTTTATTTTAGTGGCGCTAAAAACATTCTTGAACAAAAACCTTTAGTAATCTGGGAAGGAGGAACTAGTTCTATCACTCTCAGAGACAGCATGAGCTGAAGGACCAAGGAAAACAGATCTGGTCTGGTGGGTAAGGAATTACCCCCTGAAAAGGGGGGATTTCCTCACTGCACGTGTAACTTGATTAATGTTTTCAGAACCAATTCATCTGACAGTTTCCAAAGAGAAAAGTGGAGATTCAGGGAAAACGGATTGCCAGGGTGGGAAGGGGGAACAAGCACACCTCTCAGTGCAAGAAATCTGGACAAAGCTAGAAATAATGGAGGAACAAAGGCCCACAAATAGGACAGATTTTAAATATTGCTCTTACAAACTTAGAAAGTTGCAAGAATGACAAATTTTGCATTATTGTATATCTTCTGAAGGATATGAAGTCTAAAACTTAAATGCTTATCGTTTAGTATTATTTAATGACTTAAATCCTCAGTGATTTGCCAGAAAACCACAAATTTTATGAGGAGCAGACCAAAAATATGGCAGGAAACATCTGTACATTCTGCGAAAGTCTGGACAGTTGAGAGGTACAGGAACAAGGTGCATTAAATAGTCATTCCTACTTTCTGGACTGCCCTTGGTTTTCTAGGAGTTCTGGTATTCTTTTTTGAACTCCCTTTCATTTCTTGTCAAACATCTGTTTACCTGCATTTTGGTGAGACTGTATTTTTTTTTAAATTTTTATTGAAAATTTCAACAAAACATTAACATATGATAATAAAAATATTATAAAACAAATATACATATCTAAAAGGTTTGTTGGATGATGGGTTAGTAAATTCCTTAGAAAATCTGAAAAATTGCCCATAACATGAAGAATTTTCAAATGAGTTATACAAACACTTTAAACAATATGATGTGACCGGTAAAATGGCAGAAATTTAAAGCAAACATTTCCTCACAAGAAGAAAAAAGAAGTTATGTACTTACTATCTGAGTTGTTGCTTTTCATTTATCTTCAACCTGAGTGACTCAGATCTGGCATAGATCTGACTTGGCCACATACTCCATCATCAAATCCAAACTCCAAGCTCCTCCCCTACCCATAATACCCCTGTCTCCCTCCTCCTCTCAGATCAAGTTTGTTGCAGAACAGTAGCATTCCAACCTAGTCAAAATGCCTATAAACCTGGCACCACCCACAAACAACTTATCAGAAGACTACTAGCCAGGATAGAGGGGCTATGTATCTTCCATCCGGTTCAGTACACAGTCCACACAAGGCAGGGGGAAGGAGGGAGGGACAGTTGAAGACAAATGAAAAGCAGCAACTAGGATGAAATGTTAAAGTAAGTACTTAACTTCTTTATCTGAAGTTGTTTTCATTTGATCTTCAACCTGAGGGACAGAGTCCCCAGCTACCAATAAACCTTGGGAGGTCCTCATGAAAGGATGTTCCGGAGCATGGCTGAGCCAAAGGATGCTTGGCCCCTGGAAAAAAGGTCCAATTTATAATGTGAGATAAAAGTGTGCAATAACGCCCAGGTAGCCACAGATAAGATATCATCTGAAGAAACCCTGGACCAAAAAGCCGCAAAGGTAGCCACAGACCTGGGGGAATGTGCCCAGACATGCAATAGGGAAGATAACCCTTTGGCTCGATAGACCAATGAAATGCATTCGGAAATCCATCGAGCAACAGTAACTTTAGAAACAGGCTTCCCCAACAAAGGTTTGGAAAAGGAAACAAAAAGTTGATTAGACTTACAAAAGGATTTTGTTGTGTGCAAAAAGAAATGCAGCTGTCTGTGAACATCAAGCAAGTGCAATTTGTACTCTCCCTTACTCTGAAAATTAGGAAAGAAAACCGACAAATTGATAACCTGGTCAATATTACATTCTGATGCCATCTTCAGTAGAAAGGATGCATTAGTACGCTGGGACACCCCATCTTTATGGAATACTATATTAAGGGGCTTGACAGATAGGTGGTTCTGTATTGTAATGAGCTGAAATGGCAGAGGCATGAATTTTAATTGATGAAAAGGAAAGGCCTTTATCCAGCATCTCAGTTAAGTACTGCAAAATCTGAGGAATATTTGGAACAATCGTGTCAGTACCTTGTGCTTGGTTCCAAGCACAGAATCTCTTCCATTTGTCTACATAAGATTTTCTGGTGCTAGGCCTCCTGGCCTCCAAAATAACATCCATCACTGCTTTAGAGAGAGGTGTGTCTTGAGGGGCTATATTATCTGCCAAGCCGCCAGGTTTAACGTTTTGAGTTGGCTGTGCAGTATCTGGCTGTCTTGTTGGGTCAATAAGTGTGGAATTTGAGGTAATGCCCAGGCTGGGCAGTGAGACAAGCTCTTTAGGATTGGGTACCAGTGCTGGCGGGGCCAGTCTGGGGCAATCAGTATCATTTTTGGTTTCTCTTGTCTGACCTTGAGGAGTACCTTGGGAAGGAGAGGCAGAGAAGGAAAGGCATATACTGTTAGATTTTTCCAGCTGAACGATAGAGCATCCACTTTCCATGCTTGCTTGTGATAAGTCCTTGTGCAGAATATTTGTAGTTGGTAGTTGTGATGGGGAGGCAAATAGGTCTAGTCTGGGCATCCCCAGGTCCTTGTTATCATGCTGAAGACTTGTGGATCCAATTTCCACTCGTGGGGATCCATTAGGTTTCTGCTTAGTTCGTCTGCCAGAGTATTTTTCCTTCCTGGCAGGAACTGAGCCTGCAGATGTAATTGGTAAGTCAATGCTGTGTGCTACAAGTTCATGGCTAGCCTGCAGAGGGGGTAGGAATGTGTGCCTCCCTGCTTATTTATGTACCACATGACTGTAGTATTGCCCATCTTTATTAGTCATTGTCCTGGATGAAGTTGATCCTTGAAGGCTGTTAGGGCATTCTGAACAGCTAGCATCTCTTTTTGATTGACATGTAGATGCATTTGACTTGCGGACCATGTGCCCTGAATACATCTTCCTGCCATATGGGCCCCCCCAGGCATAATCTGATGCATCTGTTGTCAATGTCTGCCTGGCTGTGGGTAAGGTGAATGGCTGTCCCGTGTTGTAGTGGCAGGCTTTTGCCCACCATCGAAACTCCTGTTGCAGGCAGGGAATGAGGGTAATTTTTGTTTCCAGGCTGTGGTAATGTTGAGTCCAAACACTTCTTAGATACCACTGAAGTTTCCTTATATGCAGTCTTGCATATGGACTTAGCAGAATGCAGGATGCCATGAAAGCCAAGGCCTGCAGAATTTTTCTTGCAGATAACTGGGTCTTTGTTGCCAACATTTTGAAGTAAGTAGTCAGTTGTATGTGTTTGTCTGTCATGAGATAAGCCATCTGGGCAGTTGTATTTAAGGTTGCACCCAGGAATATTATCTCTTGAGAGGATACAAGTTTTGATTTCTTTTCATTTACTGTGTACCCTAGACTTGTCAGTCATCTTTTTACAACCGCCAGATGCTGTAGTAGAATGTCCTTGTTCTCCGCTTGAATAAGGCAGTCATCCAAGTAAGGATATATTTGTATTCCTCTTTGTCTGCAAAATGCAATTACTGGTGCCAGGCACTTTGTGAAGACCCTGGGCACAGTAGATAAGCCAAAGGGCAGTGCAGAGAATTGGTAGTGCATTGAGCCAGCTTTGAATCTGAGGTATCTTCTGCATGTTTGTCTGATTGGGACATGCAGGTATGCCTCTTTTAGATCTAAAGTCACAAGCCAAGCCTTCTTGCCCAACATGGGCAGAAGCTGCTGTAGAGTCAACATTTTGAATTTTGGAATATCCAGATATGTGTTTAGAAGAGATAGGTCCAGTACTGGTCTCCAGGCTTTGTCTTTTCTGGGTACCAAAAACAGTCTTGAATAAAATCCGTGACCCTGCTCTTGTTCTGGTACTTGTTGAATGGCCCTCATGTCCATGAGGGATGAAACTTGTTTTTGTGCCTCTGCCCATTGATTGTGTGGCAGGCCTGGCATACCGTTTTGCCTTGGCAGGGTGTGAAAGTGGAACCTGTAGCCTTGTGAAACTATATTTAGAACCCATTTGTCCTGGGTGATCATGTGCCAGTTTTGAGAAAAAGTGCTAGCTTTCCCCACAAAGGGGCTGCCAAAAGATAAGTGCTTGGTGCTGGAAGTGGAAAGTCATTGAGACTGTTTCCTGAATGGCTGTGATTTTTCCCCTCCGTGCTTGGAGGTAGAAGCACCCCATTGTTTAGGCCTGTATGAGCCTTGGGGCTGTGATCTGCCCCTTTATGGTCTGCCTGACACTGGAAAGGACCAATTTTTTGTAGGCCGGTTCCTGCTAAATCAGGGAGGCTGTACCGGTAAGAAATCCTTGACTGCTTGCATAGATTTAGCCTTGTCCTCCATTTTCTTCAACACCTCTTCTGCTTTAACACCAAACAAAGTATCATGCTGTAAAGGAGCGTCTAATAGTTTTGCTTTAACATGATCCGGTAAATTTTGTTCTTTTAACCAAGCATGCCTCCTAATGACAGAACCTGTAACGGCGGTCCTGCAGGAGGCCTCAAGAGAATCAAAACCACATTGCAAAGTATGCTTTCCAACTTGTTCAGCTGCATGCAATAAATCCTGCAATTCCTTATTGTCTGCACATTCTGCATTTGCTGTCATCTTCTGTTTCAGCAAAGATATAAGATATTGCTGATACTTAAGCATATGAAATTGGCAATTTAATGCTCTTACAGCCAAGGTAGCAGAGGTATAAATCTTTTTGCCCCATCTGTCTAGGGTCCTAGAATCCCTATCAGAGGGGATAGGGTTTTTTGCAGTAGAAGCCTTGACCCATTTGAGACCCTGGGAAATGGTTTCTGGGTCAGCTGCAGGGTTCTTATAGAGAAATGTATGTGAATCAGGAACCCTGTAGTATCTCTGTCTGGCTTAACAGGGGCTGGTGGTAGAGAGTCTGGAGAAAAACTGGACTCTGTAAATACATCATCTACAATGTCTAAAACAGGCGGAATAGCAAGGGGCCTGTGCTGGGGCAATAAAAGGAAATCTCTGAGCCTTTTCTTGGATTCGGAGTAATCTTGGCTCTCCCAGTGGAAATGCTCCCTCATAGTATGCAGTGTTTCCCCAAAAGAATAATCCTCAGGAGGAGAGGCTGAAGGGATAGATTCTTCAGCATCAGAATCCTCATAGGGAGGAATAGAGTAATCTTGTTCAGAGGAGGAATCAGAGGAAATGGAAACCTGGTCTGAAGATTCATATTCTAACTCTTGCCTAGGCCTCTTTTCAGGAGGGGATGGGAACCCCTGATCAAAGTAACAAGGTCTTCGGCCATTTTAAGCATCTGTTTTTTAGGCATGGAGGCCTGTCCAGGTGAATGCTGTACTTGTTTCTTTGTCTTTAGAGCTGCTTTAGTCTTTGTCTTTGTAGCTGAAGTAGGTTTTACATATAACTGTGTAGGCCTGAAAATACCCTCAGAAGCCGATGCCTGCTCAGCGACTCCGGACCCATCTGAGGGAATAGTTTTTGAGTGTCCAATACCTTGAGTTTCCAGAGGCCCAGTCGGCTCCACGTGGGAGTTGGAAGCGGCCTGTGACTCTGAGGTAGGGGGCGTCAGGGGCTGCGAAGGCGCCTCACTGAGAACCAGCCAAAGGCCTAGAAGAAGCCTCGTTGTCGGTTTTGGATCTCGGATGCCTGTCCTTTTCTTTTCGTTTTTTTGTAAACTCCAGTAGTCGGCTGATCCGACGGCATTATATAATTAAATCTTCTGCCAAAGTAATGAAATGCAAAATCGTACCGACGCTTAATAGTGCATTGGTTAAATCTAGCACAAAACCGACAACTAGCAACGTTATGGTCAGGGCCTAGGCAAGGAATACAGTAAGAATGAAAATCCTTATGAGGTATTTGCTTCCCACAAGAAATACAGTTATTAACTTTTTCTGACATCGGTCTGGAGCAAGAAAAAAGTTTCCCCAATGGGCTACTTAGCTTTAATGAAGTCTTCGGATCTGAAATTTGAATTTGAAAACTTCAGGAGTCAGCCGACCGGCACTTGCGAACTGCTTTTGCTTCGGGCACCGCGCGGCAAGAAAGACTGAAGAAAATGGCGTCGGCTACAACTTGTATACCCCTGCCGCACTGACGTCAGGGAAGAGGCAACAGCAACCGACGCCGGACCTAGACTTTGTAACTCAGGCCGATAGTGGGTAGCCTGCCAGCAGGATAACCCAATTGTAATGACTGCAACAGTGAAACACGAACATCCACATCTTCTTAACCCCATGCCGATTCCTAGAGAAGGATCACTGTGGGGTGAAGAAGCGGATCCCAACAGCAGACAAGGTCTTCCTCTACTTCTCGCTATTGACTCAAATATCACAAACCATTTTCCCGAACAAGGTGGATCCATCATAGGGGACATTCGTGAAAGATGCCTTGAGGAGCTCTGAAAAAGAACAAAGCCAGAGCCTGGCATGCCTCCTAATGGTAATACATGTTACCGCATTCCTGGAAGCACCTTCAGTAGCGTGTGAATGGAGCCTCATGAAAGTATTGGAGACGGAAGTGAGGGTGGCCATGCGGGAAGAAAAAAACCCTTTTTCTCCTCTGCTGACATGGACCCTAGGGCAGACTCCGCAACCTTTTTGACCAGGTCTCTCTGCAATCTGATGACATGTACCAAATAATTCATCGCGCATAAGGCAAAGGTGGCAGAAGCAAAGGTCTGCTTCCCAAAACTATCCATTGCCCAAGACTCCCTGTCTGCAAGATGGACTGAGGAGCTCTCCTGTGCGAGCTCTTTTTTGGTGGCCGCCATAACCACCATGGCATCAACCAGGAACCCTTTGGACCAATGCTGCCCATCTGAGGGAGCACTAAGGAATTCATTCGGGTGCCTGGGGATAACCTCAATTGTATCCAGTTCTTTTCATGCCCTAGATGAGATTAGATCAGATCCATAAGGGGATCTGCGGGAGGGGACACCCAAAAGGTAGAGGGTCCTGTGCCAAATGCCTCCAGGAATACAGACTCATCCGGGTTGGGCTTCTGGGTAGAGCACCCACTGTATTGCTCCAGGATCTCCATGATGTCTCCAAAGGAGTAATCCTCCGAGGGTGATCAAGGGGAAAACCTCCTCTTCCTCCAAGTCAGTATCATCCGTGAGGGACTCCAGTGGGGAGTCCAAGTGCCTCCTCTTGCACACGTGCTTCCAAGGGGGCTCCACAGGGGAAATTTCCAGGGAGGACTTGGAAGCCTCAGGGAGTTCCCATGTGGGAATCTCCTGGGGTGAACTGGCAACAGGCTGCCCCTTACGGGGCAGTATGTCAGACTCCGGCCCAGACAGAAAGAGAGGGAGCCAGAATGTACTCCAAGGATGAAAGTGTCAGAGGTCTTCAAGTCACCACCATATTGAAGGCAGAAGGCGAGCGGATCCCAGAAGTTAGAATGGTCAAGGCTGGATCCACCTCTCCCTGCACAAAGGAAGGAGCCTGAGCCGAGCTTCCCGATGCCGAGATTCCGAGAGGAAGGGATGACCCCGAAAGCCTCAAAGTCAATGCCATCCCCTCGGATCTGACACAAAGGCTCCGTTTCAGTCAGTCGGCTCTGAAAAGTTTGGAGCCAAGCCACTCAGGGCAACAGTTGGTATCGAGGTACCTGGGACCATCGGCAAGGACCCCTCAACACCGGGGAACCTTGGACCAATGACTCCAAAACCAGTAGTCGGATCAGAGGAGGAGTAATAGGAAGAAAGGTGGACTGCATGCCTCCGGCGCCTGAGGGGGATGCAGCAGGCAAGACTCCCAACTATCTGGGCCAGAATGAATTTCCACATCATCCCGTCCACCTCAGCTTCAGACAGGCTTCGAGAGGACCGGAAGGAAGACACCACAGACCCAGGCATGGGAGTGGCACCTGAGGGAGGCAGAGAGTGGAGATTGAACCCGGACCACCTCCTGCAAAAAGTGAGGTGACTGGAGCCAAGGGGTGGCCTGGCTCGGATCCAGGCGGGACTTGGTCGGGGGTTTGGCCGAAGGGAGAGCAGTCTGGGGATCGCTTACTGGGCTGATCCCATTCCTTATGTTGGGCCTTTTCTCTGTCCCTGGACTTCTTGGCGGGAGCTTCAGTCCCAGAAGCCGGAGCAGAGGGAGAAGCAGAGGCCTCCGTAGGGTGTGGAAGGAGACTTTTCAGAATGAGTTTGTTCCTCCTGTCAATCAATGCACAGGGGTTGAAGACCACGCAGATCAAGCAGGAGAAATCTAAGTGGGATATGCCTAAACAGACCACACACAGAGTGTGGGCATCAGACAGGGGAAAGCTTATAGCCACACACTGCGCATTTCCTGAAGCCAGGCTTGGGGGTATCAGCCATGGCCAATCAGGAAATAGACACACACACACACACACACACACACACACACACACACACACACACACACACACACACAGAGAGAAAGGTAAAGCAAGAAATAGAAGGAGAGAGAGAGCTTTTTTTTTTTTTTAATACATAGATATCCCGACACCTGAGCACACAGACAGGCTTGGGAAAAAAGGGTAAAGGAAAGTAAAGAAAGGTCAAAGTGAGAATACCCAAGAAAAAAACACAAACACATGGAGCTTGGAACTACGGAAATACACTGCTATTCAAACGAGCGTCAAACGAAATCTAAGGAGAGAAGGGAGACAGGGGCATTATAAGTATGGGAGGAGTTTGGATCCGATACTGGAGTATGCAGTCGAGTCGGATCCATGCCAGATCAGAGTCCCTCAGGTTGAAGATCAAATGAAAACAACTTCAGATCAGCATTTATTTACTTCCATAACTTGGCATCTGTGTTATCCTATTTCATTATTCTTCATGACTGGGACTTGGATCTGATGTCAGATCCGATCCGGCACTACACATGACATAGATTCAAGGCTCAGGCACCTCTCTCCCCCATAATACCTTTCTGCACTCTTACCCGCAGATCGATTTTGTTGCAGGAACCTTGGAGAATATAAACCTGAACTTTAAAGAAGGGAACCACAATCCAGGAGCCCAAGACTCCAGCTTCCTCAGATTCCCAGCAGAGCACGGGTGGGGGAAGGTGGGTGGAAAGTGAGAAATAAGGAAATAGGGTAACACAGCTGCCAAGTTATGGTATGTACATAACTGCTGAGCTGATGTTATCCATTTCATTATTCCTTACGACTGGGTCAGAATCCCCAGCTACAACAAAACCCTGGATGGCCCTATGGAAGGATGTACCTGAGCATTGTGGCACCACAAGATGCTCTGTTTCTGGAGACAATATTCAATTTGCAATGAGAAACGAAGGTGTGAGGAGTGGACCAAGTGGCCGCATCACAAATGTCATCTACAGACACCCGCGCAGAGAAGGCTGACGAGGTAGTAACCAACCTGAGAAAGTGAGACCCAGGTGGACAAGGTAACCAGGTGCCCCTGACAGAATAAACAGTGGAAATTCAGTTTGAAATCCATTTGGAAACTTACCTTGGACACTGCCTGACCACATCTGTTCAAAGAGAAGGCTACAAACACTTGACCAGCTGTCCTTAAAGGTTTAGTCCTGTGCAAGTAAAATCTTAACTATGTACATTCAGTGTATGGAGGAGATATTCACCTTTGTTGGAATGATTTGAAAAAAAGACAGGTAACGGAACAGACTGGTGGAAGTTATTTTCAGTGGCTACCTTGGGCATGAAGGATTAGTTCTCAAGGCCACCATGTCCTTGTGAAAAATGATATATGGCAGCTTGGACAACAAGGCCTGCAATTCTGAGATCCTCTTAGTTGAAGTTATGGCCAAAAGTAAGGCTGTCTTTAGGACAGGAACTTAATATCATAGTAATGAGCCTGTTCAAAACAGTTTTGAGCAACAAATTGCAACAACATAGTCAAATCCTGAGGGGAGAAATATATTGGACAAAGGACCTTGGGAGAAAAACACCTTTCATGAAGGCCTTGCATAGTCTCAAGGAAAACGCAGGCTCCCTACTAACACAAAATTTGAAATGGCCGCCAACCGCAGCTATATGGTACTGAAACTGGCACTGTCTTGATCATCTTCTTCTTTCAGCTGCTCCTGTTAGGGGTCGCCACAGCAGATCACCTGTTTCCATTACTTCCTGTCCTTTGCATCCTGCTTTGTCACACCAACCACTTGCATGTTCCTCTCTCACCACATCCATAAACCTTGTCTTAGGCCTTCCTCTTTTCCGGTTACCCGGCAGCTTCATCCTTAGCATCTTTTTCCCAATATAATCTGCATCCCTCCTCAACACATGTCCAAACCAACGTAATCTTGCCTCTCTGGCTTTGTCTCTAAACCTTCCAACCTGGGCTGACCCTCTAATATACTTATTCCTAATCCTGTCCCCCCTCGTCACACCCAGTGCAAATCATAACATCTTTAACTCTGCCACATCCAGCTCTGACTCCTGCGTTTTTGTCAGTGCCACTGTCTTCAACCCATATAACATAGCGGGTCTCACTACCCTCTTGTAGACCTTCATTTTCACTCTTACTTGCACTCATCTGTCACAAATCACTCCTGACACACTTCTCCACCAACTCCATCCTGCCTGTACTCTCTTCTTCACCTCTCTTCCACAGTCACCATTACTCTGAACTGTTGATCCCAAGTATTTAAATTCATCCACCTTTGCCACCTTTACTCCCTGCATCCTCACCATTCCTCTATCCTCCCTCTCATTCACACACACATTCTATCTTAATCCTGCTGACCTTCATTCCTCTTCTCTCTAGAGCATATCTCCACCTCTCCAGGGTCTCCTCCACCTGTTCCCTACTCTCACTACAGATCACGTCATCTGCAAACATCATAGTCCATGGGGACTCCTGTCTGATCTCATCTGTCAACCTGTCCGTCACCATTGCAAATAAGAAAGGGCTCAGAGCTGATCCTTGATGTAATCCCACCTCCACCTTAAACGCATCCATC
Organism: Protopterus annectens; assembly: GCF_019279795.1. Classification (NCBI taxonomy): domain Eukaryota; kingdom Metazoa; phylum Chordata; order Ceratodontiformes; family Protopteridae; genus Protopterus; species Protopterus annectens. The sequence goes on from NC_056745.1 coordinate 1,170,150,208, forward strand.
ACTCCCACCGCAGACCTCACTGCTGTCACACTACCTTCGTACATATCCTGTACCACTCTTACATACTTCGCTGACACTCCCAACTTCCTCATACAATACCACAACACCTCTCTAGGCACCATGTCATATGCTTTCAAGTCCACAAAGACACAAATGCAACTCCTTCTGACCTTCTCTGTACTTATCAACAGTTTCAAGGCAAACATCGCATCTGTAGTGCTTTTTCCTGGCAAGAAACCATACTGCTGATCACTAATCATCACCTTCCTTCTTAACCTAGCTTCCACTACTCTTTCACATAACTTCATGCTGTAACTGATCAGTTTAATCCCTCTGTAGTTACTACAGTTCTGCACATCACCCTTATTCTTAAAAATTGGTACCAAAACACTTTTTCGCCATTCCTCAGGCATCCTCTCACTTTCCAAGATTTCACTAAACAATCTAGTTAAAAACTGCACTGCCATTTCACATATCCACAGGTATGTCATCTGGACCAACAGCCTTTCCATTCTTCATCCTCTTCATAGCTATCCTTACTTCCTCCTTGCTAATCCACTGCACTTCATAATTTACTATCTGCACATCATCCAACCTTCTATCCCTCTCATTCTTTTCATTCATCAGCCCCTCAAAGTATTCTTTCCATCTGCTCAACACATTCTCCTCGCTTGTGAGTACGTTTCCCTCATTATCCTTTATCACCCTTACCTGCTGCACATTTTTACTAGCTTGGTCACTCTGTCTAGCCAATCGGTACAGGTCCTTTTCTCCCTCCTTAGTGTCCAACCTTTCATACAACTCTTCATACGCCTTTATCCTTAGCCTTCGCCACCTCTCTCTTTGCCATGCACCTCATCTCCTTATACTCTGGTGTACTTTCTTCATCTCTCTGACAATCCCACTTCTTCGCCAACCTCTTTCTCTGTATACTCTCCTACACTTCCTCATTCCACCACCAGGTTTCCTTGTCCTCCCTCCTTTTTCCAGATGTCACACCAAGCACCTTTCTAGGCATCTCCCTTACTAGCTCTGCTGTAGTTACCCAGCTATTCGGTAACTCTTCACTGCCACCCAGTAACTGTCAACTCTTCCCTGAACTCCACCTCACAATTACCTTTTTTCAATTTCCACCATTTGATCCTTGGTGCTGCCCTCACGCTCCTCCTACTCTTCTTGATCACCAGTGTCATCCTGCAAACTACCATCCTATGCCACCTAACTACACTTTCCTCTACCACCACTTTACAGTCTCCAATCTCCTTCAGACTCGCCCTTCTACATAAGATATAACCCACCTGTGTGCATCTTCCTCCACTCTTGTATGCCACCCTATGCTCCTCCCTCTTGTTAAAATACGTATTCACCACAGCCATGTCCATCCTTTTCGCACAATCCACTACCATCTGACCTTCTGCATTCCTTTGCTTAACATCATACCTACCCATCACTTCCTCATCCCCTCTGTTCCCTTCACCAAAATGCCCACTGAAATCTGTTCCAATCACCACTCTCTCATCCTTGGGTACAGTCATCACCACTTCATCTAATTCACTCCAAAATGTTTCTCTCATCCATCGCACATCCAACTTGTGGAGCATATGCACTAACAACATTCATCATTAAACCATCAATTTCCGGCTTCATAAACATCAGTCTATCCAACACTCTTTTCACCTCCAAAACACTCTTAGCATACTGTTCCTTTGGGATAACCCCTACGCCATTTCTCCTCCCATCCACACCATGATAAAACAATTTGAACCCACCTCCGATACACCTAGCCTTGCTCCCCTTCCATCCGATCTCTTGCACACACAATATAACAACCTTCCTTCTGTCCATCATATCAGCTAGCTCTCTCCCTATCCCAGTCATACTGTCTTGATAAAGAGATAAAAACAGAATATTCAAAACTGGAACAGAGAAGGGGTCGAGATTTCTTTCAGCAGCCCAAAGGAAAATCGTTTCCACTTACTGTTGTAGAGTTTTTGAGTTGACAGCTTCTTAGAGGCTGGAATAATTTTCTTTACAGGGGAAGCCATCCTGGACTCTTAGTATCATGGGAAGTGGAAAAAACATGTGGTTAGGTGAAGGGATCGGAGGTTTGGAGTTTGCAGTTCCGAGGGATGAGAGATGAGATCTGGTGTGGGATCTAGTATCCATGGAGGATACTTCAGATGAGACTGTACTAAGGGAAACCACACGTGATGAGGCCAGAAAGGGGCAATGAGGATCATGGAACACTTCAGTTTGTCAGCTTTCTGCAGTACCCTGGGGACCAACAGTATAGGTGGATATGCATAAAGGAAATCTGAAGGTCAACTGCGGACCAAAGCATCCTTCAAGGACTGCCACTTGGGGGGATCACAGCAAAGTACCTGTTGCATTTGTTGTTCACTGATGCAAACAGGTCGCAGCAGGGGTGTCCCCATTGGCCAAATATCTATGATGCCACTGATGGGTTGAGGAACTACTTTTGTGGGCTTAAGATGGACATGCTCAGTCTGTCTGCCAGCACGTTAAACTCCCTGGGTATGTGTATTGCAAGAAGTAAGTGACTGGAAGAAATTGCCCATTCCCACTCTCATGGCCTCTCTACACAGTGGACAAGAACATGCCCCCCCCTTGCTTGTTGATGTACCAGACTACTGACATGTTGTCTGTATGAACTGCAATCGTACAATGGTACAAGGAAGATAGCTGCCGACATGGACCCCAGAACCTTGAGAATGAGGTACATCTGCAGCGACAGCAACTCTTAGAATCACCATGACCTGCTGCAAAGCAAATAGGCTGAGGGGTCAAAGCTCCAATTTCTGTCACTGTGTTGACCTGGGTTCCTATAAATTCTAGACACTGCACAGGAGTTTTGACTTGGCCACATTAACCATAATGCCTAAATTGTTGAAGGTTCCCAAAAGATACTGCATTGCTAACGTCAGTCGATACCTTGGTGGAGCCATTAGGAGTCAATTATCTAGGTACGGAAAGACCTGGAATCCCTGCAGTCTTAACTGAGCTGCAACCACTGCCAAGCATTTGGTGAACACTTGGAGGGCTGTGGTAAGACCAAAGGGCAAGGTTCTGAACTGAAGATGATAGACTCCCAGCTGAAAGTGCAGATGCCTCCTGGAGCACCTGTCTATCATGATGTTTTAGCATGCATCCTGGAGGTCTATGGAGCACATTGACTCGTCCTTTGGCAGAAGTAGCAGGATGGACTGAACAGTGACCATCCAGAACTTCAACTTCTTGACAAACAGATTCAACTTGCTGAGGTCCAAAATTGGACACATGTCCCCAGTCTTTTTTTGTCACCAAAAAGAAGCGAGAATAAGTCCTGGACCTCTTTGTTCTTTCAGATCTCCTGGATGGCTCATTATTCCAGACGTTTTAGAACTTCTCTTTGGATCAGTTCTCTGACTTGGTAGCACGTCAGGGAGAACTCTCTTGGGACTTGGAGATGGTTGGGAAAAGGAAATGTAATAACCCCAGATATAATACTGAGCACCCACAGATCATTTGTTATGGCTGTCCAGGTATTTGGGTGCAATGAGAATCGACCCCTGACTGCCTCCAGGACAGTTAGGCAATTCCTCAGGGGTGCTAAAAAGGATTCACAGAGAAGAGGTCTCTAAAGCCCTGGTTCTGTGGACCTCCTCGGTCTCTAGGGTGGTGTCTGCCATTGAACCCTCTTCCCCTGCCTCTGAAAGAGGAATCCTCAGGAGTATTCAGGAAGCAACCCTGCGACTTTTGGAACCAAAGTTTCTTACCTCCCTGTTGGGTCTTGGAAAAAGACCTCTGGGGGTAGAGAACTTGATCCCTACCACTGACAGTGACTTCCCTTCCTGCTCACTGTGGGTCAAAGTCTCCTTGACTGATGGGCCAAACAGCAAGAAGCCATCAAAGGGGGCATTCATGAAAGGCACCCTTAAGGGTTCTGCAAACCCACACAACCACATCCATTCATGACTCCTCAAGGCAATGCCTGCACCAGCTGCTCAAGAGGTACCCTCAGTAGTATTAGAGATTAAGCTCATTGAGAAGTTGGCAAGAGAAGATAGAGTGGTGAGCTGGAGTAAGACCTTTTTGAGGTCCTCCACAGACATCAACTCTAAAAGAGATCTGGTTAGTTGAGCAACCAGGTCTCTTTGGAGGCAGGTAAAATGCACCAAACAGTTAAGAGCTCTCAATTCAAATGTAGCTGAGGCATAGAAGCGCTTCCCATGTCTATTGCTCAAGACTCCCTGCTCAGGGGATGGGTGGTGGAGTGCTATTCTGGTATCTCCCTTATGGTGGCCGCGGCAACCACAATGGCATTAACTGGAACACCTTTGCTCCAATGCATCCTATCAGAAGGGGGACTCAAGAACCCGTCAGCCCTCTTGAGGACTGGTTCCACAGTATCAGTTTCCTTCCATGCCCTGCGCAAAATAAGGTTGATAAGCTCATCCGCTGTGGGCAACACTCAGGAAGTAGATGGGCCCATCCTGAAAGCCTTCAGAAACACAGATTCTTCCGAAGACGGGGGTTGGAAAAACCCTCCGCCTTTCTGTTTCAACAGTTCCAGAATGTCTCCAAAGGAGATGCCATCAGGCGGAGACCTGGGAGACCCGTCCCCATCATCAAAATCTGTGCCCTTCATGAGGGACTCCAAATACCTCCTCTTGCACTTTCTCTTCCGTGGCACCTCCTCTGTGTGGGGCACAGGTGAGGACTTGGTAGAGAGGGAAACGCTCTGGGGGTTTGATGTCACCTGATGGCTACCCGAGGAGGACTGACCCTGGACAGGATGGATAGGCTCAGGGCTCAGAATAGTGATGGGCTGGGATGTACCTGGTAGAGGGGAAGACACTGCTCTAGACCTGGAGAAAGTCTGCCCTCCCACCCAAAAAGAGAAGGACTTGAGGAAATTCACTCCTCGCCCCCGAAGCTGAAACCATCTGGGAAGAAGAAGAAGCAGAGGCAACCCCGGGTCCTGGCCCTCTGGGTGAACCGTGTCCTGGAGTTCCAAAACAGGGAGTCTCGGAAGAGGAAAGGGCAACCTTGGGGTCAGGAATCTCACCAAGCCCAACTAAGCTGGAGATGCCAAGAGACCCATCTCTTCTAAGCTCTGAGGAAGTTCCTCATCATCCTGTCCATACCAGTGGGCAATTAGCTCCTGGAGGATCTAGAGGAAGCCGAAAAATCAGTGGATTTAGCAAGGAGAAGCAAGCCTGGACCCAGAAGCAGACCTATGATGCCCCCAATCTGAAGATCAGCTTAGATGCCTAGGAGGAGAGTGCTTCAGATCCTGGATAGATCTTGAAGGAGAGCCCTCAAAAAGTAATACCAGATCAGACACTTGCTGGACTGCCCTCTTTGGATCCGAAGGAGGACCTAACTGCAATGGGATCTGAAGGCTAGAGACCTCAGAACCTACTGATGGATCCAGAGACACCAATCCAGAGACAGCCAAAGGTAGTTTCGGATCCAGGTATCTCTGATCTGAAAGCCTATGCCATTTCTGAGACTAAGAAGGGGAAGCAGATGGGGCTTTTCCTTTTCAGATCCTTAGGTCCTAAAGAAGTAGAAGGGGAAATTGAGACAAAATGACCCCCTTGAAGCATGCCCTTCAACAGCAACTTATTTTGGCGGTCCACCAGTGCTCGAGGGTTGAATGCAAAGACAGAGCAATCAGCCTTGAGGTGGTCAGTGCCCAACTAGTAGACACACTTCTTGTGGGCATCAGAATTTGGCATCTTACACCCACAAGAGCAACATCTTTTTAAATCCAGCAGGTTTGTTTTTCTCAGACATACCCAACAGTCAGACACACACACGCGTACACACACACACAAACACCCAAGAAACACCAAAAAACTTCTGACGAGTAATCACTAACAATTAAGTAAAAAAGAATTTACACAACCACTTCAAGAAACAAGTGCAGTGAAGTCAGGTTAAATGTCTGAAGTGGATATGCGAAGGACAGCTGACAGGTGATCATCAGTGAGAGAGGATTTGTATCTGGATTTGTTAAAATTCATTACTGAGAATTTTTGATCACATATGTAGGTAGATCAACAGAGAACCAACATCTGAGCATGCCTCCTCAGGTAGCTAACAGCTGCTAAAATATTCCACACTTACTTTTAATCCACTCTTGTCCAAGCAAAGTGCGCAGCCCTGTATATAATTATAACAATATATAACAATGTCCCAATAAAGTACACAAAAAGTCCTCTGGAATAACAATCCCTGGACTAAATCATAATGTGCACGCTGTACCAAAATATATGTTGCCTCTTTCTCTGCCCAATCAGAAGCCTTTTTTTCTCTGCTGGTAGGAAGAAACTTTAATGACAGAGTTTTCCCATCCTGCTCATTCTTGGTCAAAGTCGCTAAATCTGGGTTCAAATAAGGTGGATAACATCAAAGGGGGCATTAAATAAGAATACCTTAAAACACTCTGTAAAGTTACATAAGCACGTCCAGGCATGCTGGCAAATGGCTAAGCCAGTGCCTGATGCTGTGTTTGAGATTAGCCACATGGAACCATTAGAAATGGAAGGCACAGTGGATAACAGTCTCCACAGATCTATGGACCTCTGGAGACTGTAAAGAAGCCACCAATTTAGGCACCAAAGTAATATGGTCAAGTTATTTATGTAGCTTTTTAATCATAACACTTGGAATGACTCTTTCCAGCCAATATAACAACTCATGGATGATCATATAAATAAAAATTGAGGCTGTGATGCTCTGCAATACATATGAATATCTGGACATTCTTGCCCTCTTCAGGAGTGTGGAATTACTAAAGTGTAATACATTACTCAGTGTCTGCCTTTCTGCCAGAGAAACTGGACAACCATTTTTTTAAATTCTCTATAAAAGGACCTGGAGGTGAAGGAATCATTTGAAAGAGGTACAAACAGAAGCAGAATAAACATTTTGATCACCCTCACTATTTGGTCTAAAATCTTTGCCCAGCAATAAAGCAATTAGGGTTACGAACCCCACTAAAGGAGAGGAACTTTTTAATGGAACGCAGTGAGAATGCCAAACATTTTGATGGATGACAATTAACATGTTTTAATATCCAGAAATGAGGTTAACCAGTGTATCAAAGGATAAATATGTTTATATCAGAGCTACCTTTAAAGCGGGATCCATCTAACAAAATCTGGAGAAATTGTTCAGGGTGAAAGAACCTGTTGTACCAGCGGTACTTTAAGTGCCTAAAGTACACAACAGTAAGGTTTATCCCCAACACAATTTAGACTGACAGTACATCAGTTCAATCCAAAACCGAGACACTGCTTACTATACAGATTAGAGACTTGACAGTTTCTTCCAGGACAAATCACAAATACTTAAAAGACTATTGGCACTTTTTAAACACACTTAAAGACCCAGAATTTAAGCGGGAATTTATACTGGTCACTGTTGATGTAGTGGACACTTTTCTTGCATTCTCAATATGGACTGACTGGTTAGGTGACTTGCTCAGTCACATGGTTAGGAAATGGGAGGCTAAGGGAATATTAACTTGACTACTGATTTTTTGATGTTCACATGCTATTATTCTTTTCATGAATGAACTACCTTGATGTTACAATTCCTAAAAAATTTAAATGAGCAGTGTTTTGATTGTGTCACTTACTGTAAGCCCACATTTTCTAATGCTCTTTTAGACTAGCGTAGTTATTACCCTCATTTTCAAAAATTGATGCAGATTAAGGGCCAGTTTGTAACAGTATCATATATGATGACCTCTGACAGTACATTTGAAGGAGAACCTAGTGAGCTTGAGGCAATGTTTTCTGATAGAGGTTTATCCACCAAAACGTGTAAGCAAGGCTAAGGCAAAGGTGTTGGCAGAACATGCAAGAACACTCAAGTTTATTCTGTCGGAAGGGACTGTGTACGGTCAGATTAACGCTAATGTGGGCAAGACTGTCAAAATTTGACGAACGATTAACTAAAGCTTTAATATTATCCTTCTTGCACTTTGAAGCGAGTGTCAATTTTATTGCCAAAAACTGGAGAACTATTGCAGAAATTTAGTAGTAAATTAGGTAATTATGTTCATTTTGTTTACAAAAAAAAAGGCAAAAATCTCAAGCATATAATGGAAAATGGTAAATCAATGCAAACTGGTGCTGGTATGACAAAAAGTAGTTGTAATCAATGTGCATATATTCTTAAAGCAAAGGAAGTGACCCCGGCGAAACTGGTAAGAGCTGAAAGCACTGGAAAATGTAATTAATTGTACTTCAAGATGGGGTGTAAGTTGCTAAATGCCAACAATGAATGACATTTTACATTAATAAAACTGAGAATGAATTTAGGAATAGAATTTATCAGCATCTCTATGTATTAAAATTGGGGACAACAACAATGTTCTAAATTAAGAAGTCTATTATTTGTGATATTTTCACTACACTCAGATTTTGTTTATAGAAATGTTCAGCAATCAGACAGGTGAGGGACTGGAAAACATTGCTAGAAAGGCATGAACTCTTTTGGCATATCTGATGCTCCCCACCCCGACCAAATGACAGTGTAGCTATTAACAGTTTATTAAATCTTAACGCTGCTAAATTATTGGGGTACTCATAGATATTCTTGTTGTTGTGCGTGTATGTAGTGTTTATAAATAGGGCCTCTGCTCTGAATGTATTTCTGAATGTTTTCACAATTGTTGTTAATGTTATGCATCATGTTTTAATTATGAAAATGTTACATTAATAAGATTCTTATTGTTTTTATTCATTTTTTAGTATTCACTGTTTCACCTGAAGTAACTATTTTGCGTATGCATAAGTTCTTTAGCGGAAGTGGAATATATGACTAAATCAAGTGATCTAAGCTTTATTTATTAACCAGGAAATTTTGGGTGGTAGTTTTTTCTTATGAAGTCTCATAACTGTGATGAAAAGAACTAATAAATGTCCACTATCTACTGAAATGTTCATAAAGTTTTTTTTGTTTGTTTTATTGGACTTTTATAAGTTACTAAATGTATCTGGTGTCACAGTTACAGGTTTTAAAATCTCTCTCTGCCCAAGTACAAACTGGTAGCATGTACATTTTTCTTTCAATGAATTTTTCCAGCCAATTTGATAATTCATGTATGATCATTTACATAAAATATGAAGTTGTGACTCTCTCCCTAATATAAATGACAATCTGGACATCCCAGCACTCCTCAGGAGTGTGTTAGCACTAACTTGTAACATGCTACTCAATGGTGTGCCTTTCTGTCAAACAAACCGGACAACCATAGTTTTAATTTCTCTATAAAAGGACCAGGGGGTGAAGTAATCATTTGAAAGAAGTAAAATCACTGCAGCAAAATAAATATGTTGATCACTTGCACTATTCGGTCAATTCCAAAAAAAATAAAAATAAATTAAATCTCCTCTATCAAAATACTTTACTTTCT